>NW_027512433.1:253179-516026 GCF_048772815.1 Callospermophilus lateralis
AAAATCGTAATTTCTGGAAGCTTGGCAACCCCTCTCAATGAAAGTGCTTTTCCACAGTCAGTGCCTAGGGCTACTTGAAGAGGAAACAATCCATAGAGACAAAACTAAGAACTCTTTTATTTTGTCAAGTTTCAAAGAGCTACTACAAACCGTGTTGGATTTAGAGTTCCAAATTCATCTATCTATATAGCAGAGAACAGAGTGAAACCTAAATATAAAAACTGCGACTGTAGACGAACGCTTCAACCTAGCAGAACAAAATTTGGTGAGCCAATTGGGATTTGTGTACCGATCAATACCACCAAGTATCATGAATACTGGGTGAAAAGATATTTGCTGGTATTTCAGAAACTCTTAATTTCTTGGAAGCTTGGCAACACGTCTCAATGAAAGTGCTTTTCCACAGTCAGTGCCTAGGGCTATCTGAAGAGGAAACAATCCATAGAGAAAAAATTTAGAATTCTTGTATTTTGTCACGTTTCAAAAAGCTACTACAAATCATGTTGGATTTAGAGTTCCAAATTCATCTATCTATAGAGGAGAGAACAGAGTGAAACCGAAAAATAAAAACTGCAACTGTAAACGAACGCTTCAACATAGAAGAACAAAATTTGGTGAGCCAAGTGGGATTTGGGTACTGACATTTACCACCAAGTATCATCAAGATTCGGTGAAAAAATATTGCTGGTATTTCGGAAAATCGTTATTTCTAAGAAGTTTGGCAATCCCTCTCAATGATAGTGCTTTTCCACCGTCTGTGCCTAGGACTATTGAAGAGGAAACAAACCATAGAGACAAAACTGAGATCTACTTTATTTTGTCAAGTTTCAAAGAGCTACTACAAACTATGTTGAATTTAGAGTTCCAAATTCATCTATCTATATAGCAGAGAACAGAGTGAAACCTAAACCTAAAAACTGCTACTGTAGACGAACGCTTGAACCTAGAAGAACAAAATTTGGTGAGCCAAGTGGGATTTGTGTACTGATCATTACCACCAAGTATCATCAAGATTGGGTGAAAAAATATTTGCTGCTATTTCGGAAACTCGTTATTTCTTAGAAGCTTGGCCACCCCTCTCAATGACAGTGGTTTTCCACAATCACTGCTTAGGGCTATTGAAGCGGAATAAAATCATAGAGACAAAACGGAGATCTCCTTTATTTTGTCAAGTTTCAAAGAGCTACTACAAACCATGTTGGATTTAGAGTTCCAAATTCATCTATCTATATAAGAGAGACAGAGTGAAACCTAAATATAAAAATTGCTACTGTAGAAGAACGGTTCAACCTAGAAGAACAAAATTTGGGGAGGTATTGGGATTTGTGTACTGATCATCACCACCAAGTATCATCAAGATTGGGCGAAAAAATATTTGCTGGTATTTCGGAAACTCGTTATTTCTTAGAAGCTTGGCAACCCCTCTCAATCAAATTGCTTTTCCACAGTCACTGCTTAGGGCTACTTGAAGCGGAAACAAATCATAGAGACAAAACTGAGAACTCCTTTATTTTGTCAAGTTTCAAAGAGCTACTACAAACCATGTTGGATTTAGAGTTCCAAATTCATCTATGTATATAGGAGAGAACAGAGTGAAACTTAAATATAAAAATTGCTACTGTAGACGAATGCTTCAACCTAGAAGAAAAAAATTTGGTGAGCCAAGTGGGATTGGGGTACTGACATTTACCACCAAGTATCATCAAGATTCGGTGAAAAAATATTTGCTGGTGTTTTGGAAACTCGCTATTTCTTAGAAGCTTGGAAACCCCTCTCAATGAAAGTGCTTTTCCATAGTCTTGCCTAGGACTACTTGAAGAGGAAACAAACCATAGAGACAAAACTGAGAACTCCTTTACTTTGTCAAGTTTCAAAGAGCTATTACACACCATGTTGGATTTAGAGTTCCAAATTCATTTATCTATGTAGGAGAGAACAGAGTGAAACCTAAATATAAAAACTGCTACTGTAGACGAACGCTTCAACCCAGACGAACAAAATTTGGTGAGCCAAGTGGGATTTGTGTACCGATCATTACTACCAAGTATCATCACGATTGGGTGAAAATATTTGCTGGTATTTTGGAAACTCGTTATTTCTTAGACGCTTGGCAACCCCTCTCAATGAAAGTGCTTTTCCACAGTCTGTGCCTAGGGCTACTTGAAGAGGAAACAAACCATAGAGACAAAACTGAGAACTCCTTTATTTTGTCAAGTTTCAAAGAGCTACTACAAACCATGTTGGATTTAGAGTTCCAAATTCATCTATGTATATAGGAGAGAACAGAGTGAAACTTAAATATAAAAATTGCTACTGTAGACGAATGCTTCAATCTAGAAGAAAAAAATTTGGTGAGCCAAGTGGGATTTGTGTACTGATCATCACCACCAAGTATCATCAAGTTTGGGTGAAAAAATATTTGTTGGTATTTCGAAAACTCGTTATTTCTTAGAAGCTTGGCAGCCCCTCTCAATGAGAGTGCTTTTCCACAGTCTGTGCCTAGGGCTACCTGAAGCGGAAACAAACCATGGAGACAAAACTGAGAACTCCTTTATTTTGTCAAGTTTCAAAGAGCTACTACAAACCATGTTGGATTTAGAGTTCCAAATTCATGTATCTATATAGGAGATAACAGAGTGAAACCTATAAATAAAAACTGCTACTGTAAATGAACGCATCAATCTAGAAGAACAAAATTTCGTGAGTGAAGTGGGATTTGTGTTCCGATCATTACCAACAAGTATCTCAAGATTGGGTGAAAAGATATTTGCTGGTATTTCAGAAAATCGTAATTTCTGGAAGCTTGGCAACCCCTCTCAATGAAAGTGCTTTTCCACAGTCAGTGCCTAGGGCTACTTGAAGAGGAAACAATCCATAGAGACAAAACTAAGAACTCTTTTATTTTGTCAAGTTTCAAAGAGCTACTACAAACCGTGTTGGATTTAGAGTTCCAAATTCATCTATCTATATAGCAGAGAACAGAGTGAAACCTAAATATAAAAACTGCGACTGTAGACGAACGCTTCAACCTAGCAGAACAAAATTTGGTGAGCCAATTGGGATTTGTGTACCGATCAATACCACCGAGTATCATGAATACTGGGTGAAAAGATATTTGCTGGTATTTCAGAAACTCTTAATTTCTTGGAAGCTTGGCAACACGTCTCAATGAAAGTGCTTTTCCACAGTCAGTGCCTAGGGCTATCTGAAGAGGAAACAATCCATAGAGAAAAAATTTAGAATTCTTGTATTTTGTCACGTTTCAAAAAGCTACTACAAATCATGTTGGATTTAGAGTTCCAAATTCATCTATCTATAGAGGAGAGAACAGAGTGAAACCGAAAAATAAAAACTGCAACTGTAAACGAACGCTTCAACATAGAAGAACAAAATTTGGTGAGCCAAGTGGGATTTGGGTACTGACATTTACCACCAAGTATCATCAAGATTCGGTGAAAAAATATTGCTGGTATTTCGGAAAATCGTTATTTCTAAGAAGTTTGGCAATCCCTCTCAATGATAGTGCTTTTCCACCGTCTGTGCCTAGGACTATTGAAGAGGAAACAAACCATAGAGACAAAACTGAGATCTACTTTATTTTGTCAAGTTTCAAAGAGCTACTACAAACTATGTTGAATTTAGAGTTCCAAATTCATCTATCTATATAGCAGAGAACAGAGTGAAACCTAAACCTAAAAACTGCTACTGTAGACGAACGCTTGAACCTAGAAGAACAAAATTTGGTGAGCCAAGTGGGATTTGTGTACTGATCATTACCACCAAGTATCATCAAGATTGGGTGAAAAAATATTTGCTGCTATTTCGGAAACTCGTTATTTCTTAGAAGCTTGGCCACCCCTCTCAATGACAGTGGTTTTCCACAATCACTGCTTAGGGCTATTGAAGCGGAATAAAATCATAGAGACAAAACGGAGATCTCCTTTATTTTGTCAAGTTTCAAAGAGCTACTACAAACCATGTTGGATTTAGAGTTCCAAATTCATCTATCTATATAAGAGAGACAGAGTGAAACCTAAATATAAAAATTGCTACTGTAGAAGAACGGTTCAACCTAGAAGAACAAAATTTGGGGAGGTATTGGGATTTGTGTACTGATCATCACCACCAAGTATCATCAAGATTGGGCGAAAAAATATTTGCTGGTATTTCAGAAACTCGTTATTTCTTAGAAGCTTGGCAACCCCTCTCAATCAAATTGCTTTTCCACAGTCACTGCTTAGGGCTACTTGAAGCGGAAACAAATCATAGAGACAAAACTGAGAACTCCTTTATTTTGTCAAGTTTCAAAGAGCTACTACAAACCATGTTGGATTTAGAGTTCCAAATTCATCTATGTATATAGGAGAGAACAGAGTGAAACTTAAATATAAAAATTGCTACTGTAGACGAATGCTTCAACCTAGAAGAAAAAAATTTGGTGAGCCAAGTGGGATTGGGGTACTGACATTTACCACCAAGTATCATCAAGATTCGGTGAAAAAATATTGCTGGTATTTCGGAAAATCGTTATTTCTAAGAAGTTTGGCAATCCCTCTCAATGATAGTGCTTTTCCACCGTCTGTGCCTAGGACTATTGAAGAGGAAACAAACCATAGAGACAAAACTGAGATCTACTTTATTTTGTCAAGTTTCAAAGAGCTACTACAAACTATGTTGAATTTAGAGTTCCAAATTCATCTATCTATATAGCAGAGAACAGAGTGAAACCTAAACCTAAAAACTGCTACTGTAGACGAACGCTTGAACCTAGAAGAACAAAATTTGGTGAGCCAAGTGGGATTTGTGTACTGATCATTACCACCAAGTATCATCAAGATTGGGTGAAAAAATATTTGCTGCTATTTCGGAAACTCGTTATTTCTTAGAAGCTTGGCCACCCCTCTCAATGACAGTGGTTTTCCACAATCACTGCTTAGGGCTATTGAAGCGGAATAAAATCATAGAGACAAAACGGAGATCTCCTTTATTTTGTCAAGTTTCAAAGAGCTACTACAAACCATGTTGGATTTAGAGTTCCAAATTCATCTATCTATATAAGAGAGACAGAGTGAAACCTAAATATAAAAATTGCTACTGTAGAAGAACGGTTCAACCTAGAAGAACAAAATTTGGGGAGGTATTGGGATTTGTGTACTGATCATCACCACCAAGTATCATCAAGATTGGGCGAAAAAATATTTGCTGGTATTTCAGAAACTCGTTATTTCTTAGAAGCTTGGCAACCCCTCTCAATCAAATTGCTTTTCCACAGTCACTGCTTAGGGCTACTTGAAGCGGAAACAAATCATAGAGACAAAACTGAGAACTCCTTTATTTTGTCAAGTTTCAAAGAGCTACTACAAACCATGTTGGATTTAGAGTTCCAAATTCATCTATGTATATAGGAGAGAACAGAGTGAAACTTAAATATAAAAATTGCTACTGTAGACGAATGCTTCAACCTAGAAGAAAAAAATTTGGTGAGCCAAGTGGGATTGGGGTACTGACATTTACCACCAAGTATCATCAAGATTCGGTGAAAAAATATTTGCTGGTGTTTTGGAAACTCGCTATTTCTTAGAAGCTTGGAAACCCCTCTCAATGAAAGTGCTTTTCCATAGTCTTGCCTAGGACTACTTGAAGAGGAAACAAACCATAGAGACAAAACTGAGAACTCCTTTACTTTGTCAAGTTTCAAAGAGCTATTACACACCATGTTGGATTTAGAGTTCCAAATTCATTTATCTATGTAGGAGAGAACAGAGTGAAACCTAAATATAAAAACTGCTACTGTAGACGAACGCTTCAACCCAGACGAACAAAATTTGGTGAGCCAAGTGGGATTTGTGTACCGATCATTACTACCAAGTATCATCACGATTGGGTGAAAATATTTGCTGGTATTTTGGAAACTCGTTATTTCTTAGACGCTTGGCAACCCCTCTCAATGAAAGTGCTTTTCCACAGTCTGTGCCTAGGGCTACTTGAAGAGGAAACAAACCATAGAGACAAAACTGAGAACTCCTTTATTTTGTCAAGTTTCAAAGAGCTACTACAAACCATGTTGGATTTAGAGTTCCAAATTCATCTATGTATATAGGAGAGAACAGAGTGAAACTTAAATATAAAAATTGCTACTGTAGACGAATGCTTCAATCTAGAAGAAAAAAATTTGGTGAGCCAAGTGGGATTTGTGTACTGATCATCACCACCAAGTATCATCAAGTTTGGGTGAAAAAATATTTGTTGGTATTTCGAAAACTCGTTATTTCTTAGAAGCTTGGCAGCCCCTCTCAATGAGAGTGCTTTTCCACAGTCTGTGCCTAGGGCTACCTGAAGCGGAAACAAACCATGGAGACAAAACTGAGAACTCCTTTATTTTGTCAAGTTTCAAAGAGCTACTACAAACCATGTTGGATTTAGAGTTCCAAATTCATGTATCTATATAGGAGATAACCGAGTGAAACCTAAAAATAAATACTGCTACTGAAAACGAACGCATCCACCTAGAAGAACAAAATTTGGTGAGTCAAGTGGGATTTGTGTACCTATCACTGCCACCAAGTATCATCAATATTGGGTGAAAAAATATTTGCTGGTATTTCGGAAACTCGTAATTTTTGGAAGCTTGGCAACCCCTCTCAATGAAAGTCTTTTACACCGTCTGTGCCTATGGCTACTAGAAGAGGAAACAAACCATAGAGACAAAACAGAGAACTCCTTTATTTTGTCAAGTTTCAAAGAGACACTACAAACCATGTTGGATTTAGAGTTCCAAATTCATCTATCTATATAGCAGAGAACAGAGTGAAACCTAAACATAAAAACTGCTACTGTAGACGAACGCTTCAACCTAGAAGAACAAAATTTGGTGAGCCAAGTGGGATTTGTGTACTGATCATTTCCACCAAGTATCATCAAGATTGGATGAAAAAATATTTGCTGAAATTTCGGAAACTCGTTATTTCTTAGAAGCTTGGCCACCCCTCTCAATGAAAGGGCTTTTCCACAGTCACTGCTTAGGGCTACTTGAAGCGGAAACAAATCATAAAGACAAAACTGAGAACTCCTTTATTTTGTCAAGTTTCAACGAGCTACTACAAACCATGTTGGATTTGGAGTTCCAAATTCATCTATCTATATAGGAGAGAACAGAGTAAAACCTAAAAATAAAAACTGCTTCTGTAAACGAGCGCTGCAACCTAGAAGAACAAAATTTGGTGAGCCAAATAGGATTTGTGTACTGATCATTTCCACCAAGTATCATCAAAATTGGATGAAAAAATATTTGCTAGTATTTCGGAAACTTGTTATTTTTAGAAGCTTGGCAACCCATCTCAATGAAAGTGCTTTTCCACAGTCTGTGCCTAGGTCTACTTGAAGAGGAAACAAAACATAGAGACAAAACTGAGAACTACTATATTTTGTCAAGTTTCAAAGAGCTACTGCAAACCATGTTGGATTTAGAGTTCCAAATTCATCTATCTATATAGGAGAGAACAGAGTGAAACCAAAAAATTAAAACTGCTACTGTAAACGAACGCTTCAACTTAGAAGTACAAAATTTGGTGAGCAAAGTGGGATTTGTGGACTTGTTTACCACCACGTATCATCAAGATTGGGTGAAAAAATATTTGCTGCTATTTCGGAAACTCGTATTTTCTTGGAAGCTTGGAAACCCCCATCAATGAAAGTGCTCTTCCACAGACTCTGCTTAAGGTTACATGAAGCGGAAACAAATCATAGAGACAAAACTGAGAACTCCTTCATTTTGTCAAGTTTCAAAGAGCTACTACAAACCATGTAGGATTTAGAGTTCCAAATTCATCTATCTATATAGGAGAGAACAGATGGAAACCTAAATATAAAAACTGCTACTGTAGGCGAACGCTTAACCCCAGAAGAACAAAATTTGGTGAGCTAAGTGGGATTTGTGTACTGATCATTACCACCAAATATCATCAACATTGGGAGAAAAAATAATTGCTGGTATTTCGGAAATTCGTAATTTCTTAGAACCTTGGCAACCCCTCTCAATGAAAGTGCTTTTTCACCGTCTGTGCCTAGGGCTACTTGAAAAAAAAAAAAAAACATAGAGACAAAACTGAGAACTCCTTTATTGTGTCAAGTTTCAAAGAGCCACTACAAACCATGTTGGATTTAGAGTTCCAAATTCATCTATCAATATATGGGAGAACAGAGTGCAACCTAAAAATGAAAACTGCTACTGTAAACGAACGCTTCAACCTAGAAGAACAAAATTTGGTGAGCCAAGTGGGATTTGTGGATTGTCATTACGACCACGCATCATCAAGTTTGGGTGAAAAAATTTTTGCGGGTTTTCAGAAACTCGTATTTTCTTGGACGCTTGGCAACCCCTCTCAATGAAAGTGCTTTTCCACCATCTGTGCCTAGGGCTACTTGAAGAGGAAACAAACCATAGAGACAAAACTGAGAACTCCTTTATTTTGACAAGTTTCAAAGAGCTACTATATTTTGTCAAGTTTCAAAGAGCTACTGCAAACCATGTTGGATTTACAGTTCCAAATTCATCTATCTATATAGCAGAGAACAGAGTGAAACCTAAATATAAAAACTGCTACTGTAGACGAACGCTTCAACTTAGAAGAACACAATTTGGTGAGCCACAGTCTCTGCTTAGGGCTACTTGAAGTGGAAACAAATCATAGAGACAAAACTGAGAACTCCTGCATTTTGTAAAGTTTTAAAGAGATACTATAAACCATATTGGCTTTAGAGTTCCAAAATCATCTGTCTATATAGGAGAGAACAGAGTGAAACCTAAATATAAAAACAGCTACTGTAGACGAACGCTTCAACCTAGAAGAACACAATTTGGTGAGCCAAGTGGGATTTGTGTACCGATCATCACCACCAAGTATCATCAAGATTGGGTGAAAAAATATTTGCTGGTATTTCGGACACTCGTTATTTCTTAGAAGCTTGGCAACCCCTCTCAATGAGAGTGCTTTTCCACAGTCTCTGCTTAGGGCTACATGTAGCAGAAACAAATCATAGAGACAAAACTGAGAACTTATTCATTTTGTAAAGTTTTAAAGAGCTACTATAAACCATATTGGATTTAGAGTTCCAAATTCATCTGTGTATATAGGAGAGAACAGAGTGAAACCTAAACATAAAAACTGCTTCTCTTGACGAAAGCTTCAACCTTGAAGAACAAAGTTTGGTGAGCCAAGTGGGATTTGTGTACTGATCATTACCACCATGTATCATCAACATTGGGTGAAGAAATAATTGCTGGTATTTTGGAAACTCGTTATTTCTTAGAAGCTTGGCAACCCCTCTCAATGAAACTGCTTTTCCACAGTCTGTGCTTAGGTCTACTTGAAGAGGAAACAAAACATAGAGACAAAATTGAGAACTACTTTATTTTGTCAAGTTTCAAAGAGCTACTGCAAACCATGTTGGATTTAGAGATCCAAATTCATCTATCTATATAGGAGAGAACAGAGGGAAACCTAAATATAGAAACTGCTACAGTAGACGAACGCTTCAACCTAGAAGAACAAAATTTGGTGAGTCAAGTGGGATTTGTGTACTGATCATTACCACCAAGTATCATCAACATTGGGTGAAAAAATATTTGCTGGTATTTCGGAAACTCGTTATTTCTTACAAGCTTTGCAACCCCACTCAATGAAAGTGTTTTTCCACCGTCTGTGACTAGGGCTACTTGAAGAGGAACCAATCCATAGAGATAAAACTGAGAACTCCTTTATTTTGTCAAGTTTCAAAGAGCTACTACAAACCATGTTGGAATTAGAGTTCCAAATTCATCTATCTATATTGGAGAGAACAGAGTGAATCCTAAATATAAAAACTGCTACTGTAGACTAACGCTTCAACCGAGCAGAACAAAATTTGGTGAGCCAAGTGGGATTTGTGTACCTATCAATACCACCAAGTATCATGAATATTGGTTGAAATAATATTTGCTGGTATTTTGGAAATTCGTAATTTCTTGGAAGCTTGGTAACCCCTCTCAATGAAAGTGCTTTTCCACAGTCTCTGCTTAGGGCTACTTGAAACGGAAACAAATCATAGAGACAAAAACGAGCACTCCTTTATTTTGTCAAGTTTCAAAGAGCTACTACAAACAATATTGGATTTAGAGTTCCAAATTTATCTGTCTATATAGGAGAGAACAGAGTGAAACCTAAATACAAAAACTGCTACTGTAAACGAACGCTTCAACCTAGAAAAACAAAATTTGGTGAGCCAAGTGGGATTTGAGTACTGATCATTACCAACAAGTATCATCAAGATTCGGTGAAAAAATATTTGCTGGTATTTCGGAAACTCGCTATTTCTTAGAAGCTTGGCAACCCCTCTCAATGAAAATGCTTTTCCACAGTCAGTGCCTAGGACTACTTGAAGAGGAAACAAAACATGGAGACAAAACTGAGAACTCCATTATTTTGTCAAGTTTCAAAGAGCTACTACAAACCATGTTTGATTTAGAGTTCCAAATTCATTTATCTATATAGGATAGAACAGAGTGAAACCTAAAAATAAAAACTGCTACTGAAAACGAACGCTTCAACCTAGAAGTACAAAATTTGGTGAGCCAAGTGGGATTTGTGTACTGATCATTACCATCGAGTATCATCAAGATTCGGTGAAAAAATATTTGCTGGTATTTCGGAAACTCGTTATTTCTTTGAAGCTTGGCAACCCCTCTCAATGAAAGTGCATTTCCACAGTCAGTGCCTAGGGCTACTTGAGGAGGAAACAATTCATAGAGACAAAACTGAGAACTCCTTTATTTTGTCAAGTTTCAAAGGGCTACTACAAACCATGTTGGATTTAGAGTTCCAAATTCATCTATCTATATAGGAGAGAACAGAGGGAAACCTAAATATAAAAACTGCTAAGGTAGACGAACGCTTCAACCTAGAAGAACAAAATTTGGTGAGCCAAGTTGGATTTGTGTACTGATCATTACCACCGAGTATCATCAACATTGGGTGAAAAAATATTTGCTGGTATTTCGGAAACTCGTTATTTCTTAGAAGCTTGGCAACCCCTCTCAATGAAACTGCTTTTCCACAGTCTGTGCCTAGGTTTACTTGAAGAGGAAACAAAACATAGAGACAAAATTGAGAACTCCTTTATTTTGTCAAGTTTCAAAGAGCTACTACAAACCATGTTGGATTTAGAGTTCCATATTCATCTATCTATATAGGAGAGAACAGAGGGAAACCTAAATATAAATACTGCTACTCTAGACGAACGCTTCAACCTAGAAGAACAAAATTTGGTGAGCCAAGTGGGATTTGAGTACTGATCATTACCAACAAGTAACATAAAGATTCGGTGAAAAAATCTTTGCTGGTATTTCGTAAACTCGTTATTTCTTAGAAGATTGGCAACCCATCTCAATGAAAGTGCTTTTCCACAGTCTGATCCTAGGTCTACTTGAAGAGGAAACAAAACATAGAGACAAAACTGAGAACTACTATATTTTGTCAAGTTTCAAAGAGCTACTGCAAACCATGTTGGATTTAGAGTTCCAAATTCATCTATCTATATAGGAGAGAACAGAGGGAAACCTAAATATAGAAACTGCTACAGTAGACGAACGCTTCAACCTAGAAGAACAAAATTTGGTGAGCCAAGTGGGATTTGTGTACTGATCATTACCACCAAGTATCATCAACATTGGGTGAAAAAATATTTGCTGGTATTTCGGAAACTTGTTATTTCTTAGAAGCTTGGCAACCCATCTCAATGCAAGTGCTTTACCACCGTCTGTGCCTAGGGCTACTTGAAGAGGAACCAAACCATAGAGATAAAACTGAGAACTCCATTATTTTGTCAAGTTTAAAGAGCTACTACAAACCATGATGGATTTAGAGTTCCAAATTGATCTATCTATATAGGAGAGAACAGAGGAAACCTAAATATAAAAAGTGCTACTGTAGACTAACGCTTCAACTGAGCAGAACGAAATTTGGTGAGCCAAGTGGGATTTGTGTACATATCAATACCACCAAGTATCATGAATATTGGTTGAAATAATATTTGCTGGTATTTCGGAAACTCGTAATTTCTTGGAAGCTTGGTAACCCCTCTCAATGAAAGTGCTTTTCCACAATCTCTGCTTAGGGCTACTTGAAGCGGAAACAAATCATAGAGACAAAAACGAGGAATCCTTTATTTTGTCAAGTTTCAAAGAGCTACTACAAACAATATTGGATTTAGAGTTCCAAATTCATCTGTCTATATAGGAGAGAACAGAGTGAAACCTAAATACAAAAACTGCTACTGTAAACGAACGCTTCAACCTAGAAAAACAAAATATGGTGAGCCAAGTGGGATTTGAGTACTGATCATTACCAACAAGTATCATCAAGATTCGGTGAAAAAATATTTGCTGGTATTTTGGAAACTCGTTATTTCTTAGAAGCTTGGCAACCCCTCTCAATGAAAATGCTTTTCCACAGTCAGTGCCTAGGACTACTTGAAGAGGAAACAAAACATGGAGACAAAACTGAGAACTACTTTATTTTGTCAAGTTTCCAAGAGCTACTGCAAACCATGTTGGATTTAGACTTCCAAATTCATCTATCTATATAGGAGAGAACAGAGGGAAACCTAAATATAAAAAGTGCTAAGGTAGATGAACGCTTTAACCTAGAAGAACAAAATTTGGTGAGCCAAGTGGGATTTGTGTACTGATCATTACCACCAAGTATCATCAACACTGGGTGAAAAAATATTTGCTGGTATTTCGGAAACTCGTTATTTCTTAGAAGCTTGGCAACCCCTCTCAATGGGAGTGCTTTTCCACAGTCTCTGCTTAGGGCTACATGAAGCAGAAACAAATCATAGAGACAAAACTGAGAACTCCTTTACTTTGTCAAGTTTCAAAGAGCTACAGCAAACCATGTTGGATTTAGAGTTCCAAATTCATCTATCTATATAGGAGAGAACAGAGGGAAACCTAAAAATAAAAACTGCTACTGTAAACGAGCGCTTCAACCTAGAAGAACAAAATTTGGTGAGCCAAATAGAATTTGTGTACTGATCATTACCACCTAGTATCATCAAAATTGGGTGAAAAAATATTTGCTGGTATTTCGGACACTCGTTATTTCTTAGAAGCTTGGCAACCCCTCTCAATGAGAGTGCTTTTCCACAGTCTCTGCTTAGGGCTACATGTAGCAGAAACAAATCATAGAGACAAAACTGAGAACTCCTTCATTTTGTAAAGTTTTAAAGAGCTACTATAAACCATATTGGATTTAGAGTTCCAAATTCATCTGTCTATATAGGAGAGAACAGAGTGAAACCTAAACATAAAAACTGCTACTCTTGACGAAAGCTTCAACCTAGAAGAACAAAGTTTGGTGAGCCAAGTGGGATTTGTGTACTGATCATTACCACCAAGTATCATCAACATTGGGTGAAGAAATAATTGCTGGTATTTTGGAAACTCGTTATTTCTTAGAAGCTTGGCTAACCCTCTCAATGAAACTGCTTTTCCACAGTCTGTGCCTAGGTCTACTTGAAGAGGAAACAAAACATAGAGACAAAATTGAGAACTACTTTATTTTGTCAAGTTTCAAAGAGCTACTGCAAACCATGTTGCATTTAGAGTTCCATATTCATCTATCTATATAGGAGAGAACAGAGGGAAACCTAAATATAAAAAGTGCTACTGTAGACTAACGCTTCAACCGACCAGAACGAAATTTGGTGAGCCAAGTGGGATTTGTGTACCTATCAATACCACCAAGTATCATGAATATTGGTTGAAATAATATTTGCTGGTATTTCGGAAACTCGTAGTTTCTTGGAAGCTTGGTAACCCCTCTCAATGAACGTGCTTTTCCACAGTCTCTGCTTAGGAATACTTGAAGCGGAAACAAATCATAGAGACAAAACTGAGAACTCCTTCATTTTGTCAAGTTTTAAAGAGCTACTATAAACCATATTGGATTTAGAGTTTCAAATTCATCCGTCTATATAGGAGAGAACAGAGTGAAACCTAAATATAAAAACTGCTACTGAAGACGAACGCTTCAACTTCGAAGAACAAAATTTGTTGAGCCAAGTGGGATTTGTGTACCGATCATCACCACCAAGTATCATCAAGATTGGGTGAAAAAATATTTGCTGGTATTTCGGACACTCGTTTTTTCTTAGAAGCTTGGCAACCCCTCTCAATGAAAATGCTTTTCCACAGTCAGTGCCTAGGACTACTTGAAGAGGAAACAAAACATGAAGACAAAACTGAGAACTACGTTATTTTGTCAAGTTTCCAAGAGCTACTGCAAACCATGTTGGACTTAGACTTCCCAATTCATCTTTCTATATAGGAGAGAAGAGAGGGAAACCTAAAAATAAAAAGTGCTAAGGTAGATGAACGCTTAAACCTAGAAGAACAAAATTTGGTGAGCCAAGTGGGATTTGTGTACTGATCATTACCACCAAGTATCATCAACATTGGGTGAAAAAATATTTGCTGGTATTTCGGAAACTCGTTATTTCTTAGAAGCTTGGCAACCCCTCTCAATGAGAGTGCTTTTCCACAGGCTCTGCTTAGGGCTACATGAAGCAGAAACAAATCATAGAGACAAAACTG
The DNA here is from genome assembly GCF_048772815.1 of Callospermophilus lateralis. NCBI lineage: Eukaryota > Metazoa > Chordata > Mammalia > Rodentia > Sciuridae > Callospermophilus > Callospermophilus lateralis. The sequence goes on from NW_027512433.1 coordinate 267,812, forward strand.
AGAACTCCTTTATTTTGTCAAGTTTCAAAGAGCTACTACAAACCATGTTGGATTTAGAGTTCCAAATTCATCTATCTATATAGGAGAGAACAGAGTGAATCCTAAATATAAAAACTGCTACTGTAGACTAACGCTTCAACAGAGCAGAAGAAAATTTGGTGAGCCAAGTGGGATTTGTGTACCTATCAATACCACCAAGTATCATGAATATTGGTTGAAATAATATTTGCTTGTATTTCGGAAACTCGTAATTTCTTGGAAGCTTGGCAACCCCTCTCAATGAATGTGCTTTTTCACAGTCCCTGCTTAGGGCTTCTTGAAGCGGAAACAAATCATAGAGACAAAACTGAGAACTCCTTCATTTTGTCAAGTTTTAAAGAGCTACTATAAACCATATTGGATTTAGAGTTCCAAATTCATCTGTCTATATAGGAGAGAACAGAGGGAAACCTAAATATAAAAACTGCTACAGTAGACGAACGCTTCAACCTAGAAGAACAAAATTTGGTGAACCAAGTGGGATTTGTGTACTGATCATTACCACCAAGTATCATCAACATTGGGTGAAAAAATATTTGCTGGTATTTCGGAAACTCGTTATTTCTTAGAAGCTTGGCAAACCCTCTCAATGAAAGTGCTTTTCCACCGTCTGTGCCTAGGGTTACTTGAAGAGGAAACAAACCATAGATACAAACCTGAGAACTCCTTTATTTTGTCAAGTTTCAAAGAGCTACTACAAACCATGTTGGATTTAGAGTTCCAAATTCATCTATCTATATAGGAGAGAACAAGGTGAAACCTTAATATAAATACTGCTACTGTAGACGAACGCTTCAACCTAGAAGAAAAAAATTTGGTGAGCCAAGTGGGATTTGAGTACTGATCATTACCAACAAGTATCATCAAGATTCGGTGAAAAAATATTTGCTGGAATTTCGTAAACTCGTTATCTCTTAGAAGATTGGCAACCCATCTCAATGAAAGTGCTTTTCCACAGTCTGTGCCTATGTCTACTTGAAGAGGAAACAAAACATAGAGACAAAACTGAGAACTACTATATTTTGTCAAGTTACAAAGAGCTACTGCAAACCATGTTGGATTTAGAGTTCCAAATTCATCTATCTATATAGGAGAGAACAGAGGGAAACCTAAATATAAAAACTGCTACAGTAGACGAACGCTTCAACCGAGCAGAACAAAATTTGGTGAGCCAAGTGGGATTTGTGTAACTATCAATACCACCAAGTATCATGAATATTGGTTGAAATAATACTTGCTGGTATTTCGGAAACTCGTAATTTCTTGGAAGCTTGGTAACCCATCTCAATGAAAGTGCTTTTCCACACTCTCTGCTTAGGACTACTTGAAGCGGAAACAAATCATAGAGACAAAACTGAGAACTCCTTCATTTTGTCAAGTTTTAAAGAGCTACTATAAACCATTTTGGATTTAGAGTTCCAAATTCATCTGTCTATATATTAGAGAACAGAGTGAAACCTAAATATAAAAACTGCTACTGTAGACGAACGCTTCAACTTAGAAGAACAAAAATGGTGAGCCAAGTGGGATTTGTGTACCGATCATCACCACCAAGTGTCATCAAGATTGGGTGAAAAAATATTTGCTGGTATTTCGGACACTCGTTTTTTCTTAGAAGCTTGGCAACCCCTCTCAATGAAAATGCTTTTCCACAGTCAGTGCCTAGGACTACTTGAAGAGGAAACAAAACATGAAGACAAAACTGAGAACTACGTTTTTTTGTCAAGTTTCCAAGAGCTACTGCAAACCATGTTGGACTTAGACTTCCCAATTCATCTTTCTATATAGGAGAGAAGAGAGGGAAACCTAAAAATAAAAAGTGCTAAGGTAGATGAACGCTTAAACCTAGAAGAACAAAATTTGGTGAGCCAAGTGGGATTTGTGTACTGATCATTACCACCAAGTATCATCAACATTGGGTGAAAAAATATTTGCTGGTATTTCGGAAACTCGTTATTTCTTAGAAGCTTGGCAACCCCTCTCAATGAGAGTGCTTTTCCACAGGCTCTGCTTAGGGCTACATGAAGCAGAAACAAATCATAGAGACAAAACTGAGAACTCCTTTATTTTGTCAAGTTTCAAAGAGCTACTACAAACCATGTTGGATTTAGAGTTCCAAATTCATCTATCTATATAGGAGAGAACAGAGTGAATCCTAAATATAAAAACTGCTACTGTAGACTAACGCTTCAACAGAGCAGAAGAAAATTTGGTGAGCCAAGTGGGATTTGTGTACCTATCAATACCACCAAGTATCATGAATATTGGTTGAAATAATATTTGCTTGTATTTCGGAAACTCGTAATTTCTTGGAAGCTTGGCAACCCCTCTCAATGAATGTGCTTTTTCACAGTCCCTGCTTAGGGCTTCTTGAAGCGGAAACAAATCATAGAGACAAAACTGAGAACTCCTTCATTTTGTCAAGTTTTAAAGAGCTACTATAAACCATATTGGATTTAGAGTTCCAAATTCATCTGTCTATATAGGAGAGAACAGAGGGAAACCTAAATATAAAAACTGCTACAGTAGACGAACGCTTCAACCTAGAAGAACAAAATTTGGTGAACCAAGTGGGATTTGTGTACTGATCATTACCACCAAGTATCATCAACATTGGGTGAAAAAATATTTGCTGGTATTTCGGAAACTCGTTATTTCTTAGAAGCTTGGCAAACCCTCTCAATGAAAGTGCTTTTCCACCGTCTGTGCCTAGGGTTACTTGAAGAGGAAACAAACCATAGATACAAACCTGAGAACTCCTTTATTTTGTCAAGTTTCAAAGAGCTACTACAAACCATGTTGGATTTAGAGTTCCAAATTCATCTATCTATATAGGAGAGAACAAGGTGAAACCTTAATATAAATACTGCTACTGTAGACGAACGCTTCAACCTAGAAGAAAAAAATTTGGTGAGCCAAGTGGGATTTGAGTACTGATCATTACCAACAAGTATCATCAAGATTCGGTGAAAAAATATTTGCTGGAATTTCGTAAACTCGTTATCTCTTAGAAGATTGGCAACCCATCTCAATGAAAGTGCTTTTCCACAGTCTGTGCCTATGTCTACTTGAAGAGGAAACAAAACATAGAGACAAAACTGAGAACTACTATATTTTGTCAAGTTACAAAGAGCTACTGCAAACCATGTTGGATTTAGAGTTCCAAATTCATCTATCTATATAGGAGAGAACAGAGGGAAACCTAAATATAAAAACTGCTACAGTAGACGAACGCTTCAACCGAGCAGAACAAAATTTGGTGAGCCAAGTGGGATTTGTGTAACTATCAATACCACCAAGTATCATGAATATTGGTTGAAATAATATTTGCTGGTATTTCGGAAACTCGTAATTTCTTGGAAGCTTGGTAACCCATCTCAATGAAAGTGCTTTTCCACACTCTCTGCTTAGGACTACTTGAAGCGGAAACAAATCATAGAGACAAAACTGAGAACTCCTTCATTTTGTCAAGTTTTAAAGAGCTACTATAAACCATTTTGGATTTAGAGTTCCAAATTCATCTGTCTATATATTAGAGAACAGAGTGAAACCTAAATATAAAAACTGCTACTGTAGACGAACGCTTCAACTTAGAAGAACAAAAATGGTGAGCCAAGTGGGATTTGTGTACCGATCATCACCACCAAGTGTCATCAAGATTGGGTGAAAAAATATTTGCTGGTATTTCGGACACTCGTTTTTTCTTAGAAGCTTGGCAACCCCTCTCAATGAAAGTGCATTTCCACAGTCAGTGCCTAGGGCTACTTGAGGAGGAAACAATCCATAGAGACAAAACTGAGAACTCCTTTATTTTGTCAAGTTTCAAAGGGCTACTACAAACCATGTTGGATTTAGAGTTCCAAATACATCTATCTATATAGGAGAGAACAGAGGGAAACCTAATTATAAAAAATGCTAAGGTTGACGAACGCTTCAACCTAGAAGAACAAAATTTGGTGAGCCAAGTGGGATTTGTGTACTGATCATTACCACCAAGTATCATCAACATTGGGTGAAAAAATATTTGCTGGTATTTCGGAAACTCGTTATTTCTTAGAAGCTTGGCAACCCCTCTCAATGAAACTGCTTTTCCACAGTCTGTGCATGGTCTACTTGAAGAGGAACCAAAACATAGAGACAAAATTGAGAACTACTTTATTTTGTCAAGTTTCAAAGAGCTACTGCAATCCATGTTGCATTTAGAGTTCCAAATTCATCTATCTATATAGGAGAGAACAGAGGGAAACCTAAATATATAAACTGCTACAGTAGACGAACGCTTCAACCTAGAAGAACAAAATTTGGTGAGCCAAGTGGAATTTGTGTACTGATCATTACCACCAAGTATCATCAACATTGGGTGAAAAAATATTTGCTGGTATTTCGGAAACTCGTTATTTCTTAGAAGCTTGGCAAACCCTCTCAATGAAAGTGCTTTTCCACAGTCTGTGCCTAGAGCTACTTTAAGAGGAAACAAACCATAGATACAAACCTGAGAACTCCTTTATTTTGTCAAGTTTCAAAGAGCTACTACAAACCATGTTGGATTTAGAGTTCCAAATTCATCTATCTATATAGGAGAGAACGGAGTGAAACCTAAATATAAATACTGCTACTGTAGACGAACGCTTCAACCTAGAAGAACAAAATTTGGTGAGAAAAGTGGGATTTGAGTACTGATCATTACCAACAAGTATCATAAAGATTCGGTGAAAAAATATTTGCTGGTAATTCGTAAACTCGTTATTTCTTAGAAGCTTGGCAACCCCTCTCAATGAAAGTGCTTTTCACACAGTCTGTGCCTAGGTCTACTTGAAGAGGAAACAAAACATAGAGACAAAACTGAGATCTACTATATTTTGTCAAGTTTCAAAGAGCTACTGCAAACCATGTTGGATTTAGAATTCCAAATTCATCTATCTATATAGGAGAGAACAGAGGGAAACCTAAATATAAAAACTGCTACAGTGGACGAACGCTTCAACCTAGAAGAACAAAATTTGGTGAGCCAAGTGGGATTTGTGTACTGATCATTACCACCAAGTATCATCAACATTGGGTGAAAAAATATTTGCTGGTATTTCGGAAACTCGTTATTTCTTAGAAGCTGGGCAACCCCTCTCAATGCAAGTGCTTTACCACCGTCTGTGCCTAGGGCTACTTGAAGAGGAACAAAACCATAGAGATAAAACTGAGAACTCCTTTATTTTGTCAAGTTTCAAAGAGCTACTACAAACCATGTTGGATTTAGAGTTCCAAATTCATCTATCTATATAGGAGAGAACAGAGGGAAACCTAAATATAAAAAGTGCTACTGTAAACGAACGCTTCAACCTAGAAGAACATATTTGGTGAGCCAAGTGGGATTTGTGTACTTGTCATTACCACCATGTATCATCAACATGGGTTGAAAAAATATTTGCTGGTATTTCGGAAACTCGTAATTTCTTGGAAGCTTGGCACCCCTTTCAATGAAAGTGCTTTTCACAGTCTTTGCTTAGGGCTCCATGAAACGGAAAAAAATCATAGAGACAAAACTGAGAACTCCTTTATTTTCTCAAGTTTCAAAGAGATACTACAAACCATGTTGGATTAAGAGTTCCAAATTCATCTATCAATATAGGAGAGAACAGAGTGCAACGTAAAAATGAAAACTGCCACTGTGAACGAACGCTTCAACCAAGAAGAACAAAATTTGGTGAGCCACGTGGGATTTGTGGACTTGTCATTACCACCACGCATCATCAAGATTGGGTGAAAAAATATTTGCTGGTGTTTCAGAAACTCGTATTTTCATGGAAACTTGGAAACCCCCTCAATGAAAGTGCTTTTCCACCGTCTGTGCCTAGGGCTCCTTGACAAGGAAACAAATCATAGAGACAAAACAGAGAACTCCTTTATTTTGTCAAATTTCAAAGAGCTACTAAAAAAAAAGTTGGATTTAGAGTTCCAAACTGATCTATCTATATAGAGAGAACAGAGTGACCTAAAAATAAAAACTGCTACTGTAGACGAATGCTTCAACCTAGAAGAACAAAATTTGGTGAGCCAAGTGGGATTTGTGTACTTGTCCTTACCACCAAGTATCAACAAGATTGGGTGAAAAAATATTTGCTGGTATTTAGGAAACTCGTTATTTCTTAGAAGCTTGGCAAACCATCTCAATGAAAGTGCTTTTCCACAGTCTGTGCAAGGGCTACTTGAGGAGGAAACAAACCATAGAGACAAAACTGAGAACTCCTTTTATTTGTCAAGTTTCAAAGAGCTACTACAAACCATGTTGGATTTAGTGTTCCAAATTAATCTATCTATATAGGAGAGAACAGAGTAAAACCTAAAAATAAAAACTGCTACTGAATATGAACGCATCAACCTAGAAGAACATAATTAGGTGAGTCAAGTGGGATTTGTGTACCGATCATTACCACCAAGTATCATCAAGATTGGTTGAAAAAATATTTGCTGGTATTTCCTAAACTCGTAATTTCTTGGAAGCTTGGCAACCCCTCTCACTGATAGTGCTTTTCCACCTTCTGTGCCTAGGGCTACTTGAAGAGGAAACAAACCATAGAGACAAAACTGAGAACTCCTTTATTTTGTCAACTTTCAATGAGCCACTACAAACCATGTTGGATTTAGAGTTCCAAAATCATCTATCTATATAGGAGAGAACAGAGTGAAACCTAAACATAAAAACTGCTACTGTAGACGAACAATTCAACCTAGAGGAACAAAATTTCGTGAGCCAAGTGGGAATTGTGTATTGATCATTACCACCAAGTATCATCAAGACTGGGTGAAAAAATATTTGCTGGTATTTCAGAAACTCTTAATTTCTTGGAAGCTTGGCAAACCCTCTCAATGCAAGTGCTTTTCCACAGTCACTGCTTAGGGCTTCTTGATGCGGAAACAAATCTTAGAGACAAAACTGAGAACTCCTTTATTTTGTCAAGTTTCAAAGAGCTACAACAAACCATGTTGGATTTAGAGTTCCAAATTCATCTTTCAAATATCGGAGAGAACACAGTGAAACCTATATATAAAAATTGCTACTGTAGACGAATGCTTCAACCTAGAAGAACATAATTTGGTGAGCCAAGTGGGATTTGTGTACTGATCATCACCACCAAGTATCATCAAGATTGGGTGAAAAAATATTTGCTGGTATTTCGGAAACTCATAATTTTTTGGAAGCTTGGCAACCTCTCTCAATGAAAGTGCTTTTCCACAGTCAGTGCCTAGGGCTACTTGAGGAGGAAACAATCCATAGAGACAAAACTATGAACTCCTTAATTTTGTCAAGTTTCAAAGAGCTACCACAAACCATGTTGGATTTAGAGTTCCAAATTCGTCTATCTATATAGGAGATAACAGAGTGAAACCTAAAAATAAAAACTGCTACTGTAAACGAACGCTTCAACCTAGAAGAACAAAATTTGGTGAGCCTAGTGGGATTTCTGTACTGATCATTACCACCATGTATCATCAAGATTCGGTGAAAAAATATTTGATGGTATTTCAGAAACTCGTTATTTCTTAGAAGCTTGGAAACCTCTCTCAAAGAAAGTGCTTTTCCACAGTCTGTGCCTAGGACTACTTGAAGAGGAAACAAAAAAAAGAGACAAAACTGAGAACTACTTTATTTGGTCAAGTTTCAAAGAGCTACTGCAAACCATGTTGTATTTAGAGTTCCAAATTCATCTATCTATATAGCAGAGAACAGAGTGAAACCTAAATATAAAAACTGCTACTGTAGATAATGCTTCAACCTAGCAGAACAAAATTTGGTGAGCCAAGTGGAATTTGTGTACCGATCAATACCACCAAGTATCATGAATATTGGGTGAAAAAATATTTGCTGGTATTTCATCAACTCGTAATTTCTTGGAAGCTTGGCAACCCCTCTCAATGAAAGTGCTTTTCCACCGTCTGTGCCTAGGGCTACTTGAAGAGGAAACAAACCATAGAGACAAAACTGAGAACTCCTTTATTTTGTGAACTTTCAAAGAGCCACTACAAACCATGTTGGATTTAGAGTTCCAAATTCATCTATCTATATAGCAGAGAACAGAGTGAAACCTAAACATAAAAACTGCTACTGTAGACTAACGCTTCAACCTAGAAGAACAAAATTTCGTGAGCCAAGTGGGATTTGTGTACTGATCATTACCACCAAGTATCATCAAGATTTTGTGAAAAAATATTTGCTGGTATTTCGGAAACTCGTAATTTCTTGGAAGCTTGGCAACCCCTCTAAATGCAAGTGCTTTTCCACAGTCACTGCTTAGGGCTTCTTGAAGCGGAAACCAATCTTAGAGACAAAACTGAGAATTCCTTTATGTTGTCAAGTTTCAAAGAGCTACAACAAACCATGTTGGATTTAGAGTTCCAAATTCATCTGTCTATATAGGAGAGAACAGAGTGAAACCTAAATATAAAAATTGCTACTGTAGACGAACACTTCAACCTAGAAGAACAAAATTTGGTGAGCCAAGTGGGATTTGTGTACTGATCATCACCACCAAGTATCATAAAAATTGGGTGAAAAAATATTTGTTGGTATTTCGGAAACTCTTTATTTCTTAGAAGCTTGGCAACCCCTCTCAATGAAAGTGCTTTTCCACAGTCTGTGCCAAGGGCTACTTGAAGAGGAAAGAAACCATAGAGACAAAACTGAGAACTCCTTTTTTTTGTAAGTTTCAAAGAGCTACTACAAACCATGTTGGATTTAGAGTTCCAAATTCATCTATCTATATAGGAGATAACAGAGTGAAACCTAAAAATAAAAACTGCTACTGTAAACGAACGCATCAACCTAGAAGAACAAAATTTGGTGAGTAAAGTGGGATTTGTGTACCGATCATTACCACCAAGTTTCATCAAGAATGGGTGAAAAAATATTTGCTGGTATTTTGGAACCTTGTAATTTCTTGGAAGCTTGGCAACCTCTCTCAATGAAAGTGCTTTTCCACAGTCAGTGCCTTGGGCTACTTGAAGAGGAAACAATCCATAGAGACAAAACTAAGAACTCTTTAATTTTATCAAGTTTCAAAGAGCTACTAGAAACCATGTTGGATTTAGAGTTCCAAATTTGTCTATCTATATAGAAGATAACAGAGTGAAACCTAAAAATAAAAACTGCTACTGTAAACGAACGCTTAAACCTGGAAGAACAAAATTTGGTGAGCCAAGTGGGATTTCTGCACTGATCATTACCACCAAGTATCATCAAAATTCGGTGAAAAAATATTTGATGGTATTTAAGAAACTCGTTATTTCTTAGAAGCTTGGAAAGCACTCTCAAAGAAAGTGCTTTTACACAGTCTGTGCATAGGACTATTTGAAGAGGAAACAAAACATAGAGACAAAACTGAGAACTACTTTATTTGGTCAAGTTTCAAAGAGCTACTGCAAACCATGTTGGATTTAGAGTTTCAAATTCATCTATCTATATAGCAGAGAACAGAGTGAAACCTAAATATAAAAACTGCTACTGTAGATAACGCTTCAACCTAGCAGAACAAAATTTGGTGAGAAAAGGGGAATTTGTGTACCGATCAATACCACCAAGTGTCATGAATATTGGCTGAAAAAATATTTGCTGGTATTTCGGAAACTCGTAATTTCTTGGAAGCTTGGCAACCCCTCTCAATTAAAGTGCTTTTCCACAGTCTCTCCCAGGGCTACTTGAAGAGGAAACAAACCATAGAGACAAAATTGAGAACTCCTTTATTTTGTCAAGATTCAAAGAGCTAATTCAAACTATGTTGGATTTAGAGTTCCAAATTCATCTATCTATATAGGAGAGAACAGAGTCAAACCTAAAAATAAAAACTGCTACTGAATATGAACGAATCAACCTAGAAGAAAAAAATTAGGTGAGTCAAGTTGGATTTGTGTACCGATCATTACCACCTAGTATCATCAAGATTGGGTGAAAAAATATTTGCTGGTATTTTCTAAACTCGTAATTTCTTGGAAGCTTGGCAACCCCTCTCAATGCAACTGCTTTTCCACAGTCACTGGTTAGGGCTTCTTGAAGCGGAAACAAATCTTAGAGACAAAGCTGAGAATACCTTTATTTTGTCAAGTTTCAAAGAGCTACAACAAACCATGTTGGATTTAGAGTTCCAAATTCATCTATCTATATAGGAGAGAACAGAGTGAAACCTAAATATAAAAATTGCTACTGTAGACGAAAACATCAACCTAGAAGAGCAAAATTTGGTGAGGCAAGGGGGATTTGTGTACTGATCATCACCACCAAGTATCATCAAGATTGGGTGAAAAAATATTTGTTGGTATTTGGGAAACTCGTAATTTCTTGGAAACATGGCAACCCCTCTCAATGAAAGTGCTTTTCCACACTCTCTGCTTAGGGCTACATGAAGCGGAAAAAAATCATATAGACAAAACTGAGAACTCCTTTATTTTGTCAAGTTTCAAAGAGCTACCAGAAACCATATTGGATTTAGAGTTCCAAATTCATCTGTCTACATAGGAGAGAACAGAGTGAAACCTAAATATAAAAACTGCTACTGTAGACGAACGCTTAAATCTAGAAGAACAAAATTTGTTGAGCCAAGTGGGATTTGTGTACTTGTCATTACCACCACGTATCATCAAGATTGGGTGAGAAAATATTTGCTGGTATTTCGGAAACTCGTAATTTCTTGGAAGCTTGGCAACCCCTCTCAATGAAAGTGCTTTTACACAGTCTGTGCCAGGGCTACTTGAAGAGGAAACAAACCATAGAGAAAAAACTGAGAACTCCTTTATTTTGTTACGTTTCAAAGAGCTACTACAAACCATGTTGGATTTAGAGTTCCAAATTCATCTATTTATATAGGAGAGAACAGAGGGAAACCTAAATTAAAAAACTGCTACTGTAGAGGAACGCTTCAACCTAGAAGAACAAAATTTGGTGAGCCAAGTGGTATTTGTGTACTGTCATTACCACCAAGTATCATCAACATTGGGAGAAAAAATATTTGCTGGTATTTTGGTAATTCATAATTTCTTAGAAGATTGGCAACCCCTCTCAATGAAAGTCCTTTTCCACCGTCTGTGCCTAGGGCTACTTGAAGAAAAAACAAACCATAGAGACAAGACTGAGAACTCCTTTATTTTTTCAAGTTTCAAAGAGCTACTACAAACCATGTTGGATTTAGAGTTCCAAATTAATCTATCTATATAGTAGAGAACAGAGTGAAACCTAAAAATATATACTGCGACTGTAAACCAATGCTTCATCCTAGAAGAACAAAATTTGGTGAGCCAAGTGGGATTTGTGTACTGATCATCATCACCAAGTATCATCAAGATTGGGTGAAAAAATATTTGCTGGTATTTCAGAAACTCTTTATTTCTTAGAAGCTTGGCAACCCCTCGAAATGAAAGTGCTTTTCCACAGTTTGTGCCTAGGGCTACTTGAAGAGGAAACAAACCATAGAGACAAAACTGAGAACTCCTTTTTTTTGTCAAGTTTCAAAGAGCTACTACAAACCATGTTGGATTTAGAGTTCCAAATTCATCTATCTATATAGGAGAGAACAGAGTGAAACCTAAAAATAAAAACTGCTACTGTAAACGAGCGCATCAACCTTGCAGAACAAAATTTGGTGAGTCAAGTGGTATTTGTGTACCGCTCATTACCATCAAGTATCATCAATATTGGGTGAAAAAATATTTGCTGGTATTTCGGAAACTCGTAGTTTCTTTGAAGCTTGGCATCCTCTCTCAATGAAAGTGCTTTTCCACAGTCAGTGCCTAGGGCTTCTTGAAGAGGAATCAATCCATAGAGACAAAACTAAGAACTCCTTTATTTTGTCAATTTCAAAGAGCTACTGGAAACCATGTTGGATTTAGAGTCCAAATTCGTCTATCTATATAGCAGAGAACAGAGTGAAACCTAAATATAAAAACTGCTACTGTAGACGAACGCTTCGACCTAGAAGAACAAAATTTGGTGAGCCAAGTGGGATTTGTGTACCGATCATTACCACCAAGTATCATGAAGATTGGGTGAAAAAATATTTGCTGGAATTTCGGAAACTCGTAATTTCTTGGAAGCTTGGCAACCCCTTTCAATGAAAGTGCTTATCCACAGTCTCTGCTTAGGGCTACTTGAAGCGGAAACAAATTATAGAGACCAAAACTGAGAACTCCTTTATTTTGTCAAGTTTCAAAGAGCTACTACAAACCATGTTGGATTTAGAGTTCCAAATTCATCTATCTATATAGGAGAGAACAGAGGGAAACCTAAAAATAAAAACTTCTACTGTAGACCAATGCTTCAACATAGAAGAACAAAATTTGGTGAGCCAAGTGGGATTTGTGTACTTGTCTTTACCACCAAGTATCATCAAGATTGGGTGAAAAATATTTGCTGGTATTTCGGAAACTCGTAATTTTTTGGAAGCTTGGCAACCCCTCTCAATGAAAGTGCTTTTACACAGTCTGTGCCAGGGCTACTTAAGAGGAAACAAACCATAGAGACAAAACTGAGAACTCCTTTATTTTGTCACGTTTCAAAGAGCTACTACAAACCATGTTGGATTTAGAGTTCCAAATTCATCTATTTATATAGGAGAGAACAGAGGGAAACCTAAATTAAAAAACTGCTACTGTAGAGGAACGCTTCAACCTAGAAGAACAAAATTTGGTGAGCCAAGTGGTATTTGTGTACTGTCATTACCACCAAGTATCATCAACATTGGGAGAAAAAATATTTGCTGGTATTTTGGTAATTCATAATTTCTTAGAAGATTGGCAACCCCTCTCAATGAAAGTCCTTTTCCACCGTCTGTGCCTAGGGCTACTTGAAGAAAAAACAAACCATAGAGACAAGACTGAGAACTCCTTTATTTTTTCAAGTTTCAAAGAGCTACTACAAACCATGTTGGATTTAGAGTTCCAAATTAATCTATCTATATAGTAGAGAACAGAGTGAAACCTAAAAATATATACTGCGACTGTAAACCAATGCTTCATCCTAGAAGAACAAAATTTGGTGAGCCAAGTGGGATTTGTGTACTGATCATCATCACCAAGTATCATCAAGATTGGGTGAAAAAATATTTGCTGGTATTTCAGAAACTCTTTATTTCTTAGAAGCTTGGCAACCCCTCGAAATGAAAGTGCTTTTCCACAGTTTGTGCCTAGGGCTACTTGAAGAGGAAACAAACCATAGAGACAAAACTGAGAACTCCTTTTTTTTGTCAAGTTTCAAAGAGCTACTACAAACCATGTTGGATTTAGAGTTCCAAATTCATCTATCTATATAGGAGAGAACAGAGTGAAACCTAACAATAAAAACTGCTACTGTAAACGAGCGCATCAACCTTGCAGAACAAAATTTGGTGAGTCAAGTGGTATTTGTGTACCGCTCATTACCATCAAGTATCATCAATATTGGGTGAAAAAATATTTGCTGGTATTTCGGAAACTCGTAGTTTCTTTGAAGCTTGGCATCCTCTCTCAATGAAAGTGCTTTTCCACAGTCAGTGCCTAGGGCTTCTTGAAGAGGAATCAATCCATAGAGACAAAACTAAGAACTCCTTTATTTTGTCAATTTCAAAGAGCTACTGGAAACCATGTTGGATTTAGAGTCCAAATTCGTCTATCTATATAGCAGAGAACAGAGTGAAACCTAAATATAAAAACTGCTACTGTAGACGAACGCTTCGACCTAGAAGAACAAAATTTGGTGAGCCAAGTGGGATTTGTGTACCGATCATTACCACCAAGTATCATGAAGATTGGGTGAAAAAATATTTGCTGGAATTTCGGAAACTCGTAATTTCTTGGAAGCTTGGCAACCCCTTTCAATGAAAGTGCTTATCCACAGTCTCTGCTTAGGGCTACTTGAAGCGGAAACAAATTATAGAGACCAAAACTGAGAACTCCTTTATTTTGTCAAGTTTCAAAGAGCTACTACAAACCATGTTGGATTTAGAGTTCCAAATTCATCTATCTATATAGGAGAGAACAGAGGGAAACCTAAAAATAAAAACTTCTACTGTAGACCAATGCTTCAAAATAGAAGAACAAAATTTGGTGAGCCAAGTGGGATTTGTGTACTTGTCTTTACCACCAAGTATCATCAAGATTGGGTGAAAAATATTTGCTGGTATTTCGGAAACTCGTAATTTTTTGGAAGCTTGGCAACCCCTCTCAATGAAAGTGCTTTTACACAGTCTGTGCCAGGGCTACTTAAGAGGAAACAAACCATAGAGACAAAACTGAGAACTCCTTTATTTTGTCACGTTTCAAAGAGCTACTACAAACCATGTTGGATTGAGAGTTCCAAATTCATCTATCTATATAGGAGAGAACAGAGTGAAACCTAAAAATAAAAACTGCTACTGAAAACGAACGCATCAACCTAGAAGAACAAAATTTGGTGAGTCAAGTGGGATTGTGTACCGATCATTACCACCAAGTGTCATCAAGATTGGTTGAAAAAATATTTGCTGGTATTTCGGAAACTCGTAATTTCCTGGAAGCTTGGCAACCCCTCTCAATGAAAGTGCTTTTCCACCATCTGTGCCTAGGGCTACTTGAAGAGGAAACAAACCATAGAGACAAAACTGAGAACTCCTTTATTTTGTAAAGTTTCAAAGAGCTACTACAAACCATGTTGGATTTAGAGTTCCAAATTCATCTATCAATATAGGAGAGAACACAGTGCAACCTAAAATTGAAAACTGCTACTGTAAACGAACGCTTCAAAGTAGAAGAACAAAATTTGGTGAGCCAAGTGGGATTTGTGGACTTGTCATTACCACCACGCATCATCAAGATTGGGTGAAAAAATATTTGCTGGTATTTCAGAAAATCGTAATTTCTTGGAAGCTTGGCAACTCCCATCAATGAAAGTGCTCTTCCACAGTCTCTGCTTAGGGCTACTTGACGCGGAAACAAATCATTGAGACAAAGCAGAACACTTTTTTATTTTGTCAAGTTTCAAAGAGCCACTACAAACCATGTTTGATTTAGAATTCCAAATTCATCTTTATATACGAAAGAACAGAATGAAACTTAAATATAAAAACTGCTACTCTAGACGATGCTTCAACCCAGAAGAACAAAATTTGTGAGCCAAGTGGGATTTTTGCCTTGTGATTACCAGCACGCATCATCAAGATTGGGTGAAACAATATTTGCTGGTATTTCGGAAACTCGTAATTTCTTGGAAGCTTGGCAACCCCTTTCAATGAAAGTGGTTTTCCACAGTCTCTGCTTAGGTCTACTTGAAGCGGAAACAAATCATAGGGACAAAACTGAGAACTCCTTTATTTTGTCAAGTTTCAAAGAGCTACTACAAACCATGTTGGATTTAGAGTTCCAAATTCATCTATCTATATAGGAGAGAAGAGAGTGAAACCTAAAAATAAAAACTGCTACTGTAGACGAATGTTTCAACCTAGAAGAACAAAATTTGGTGAGCCAAGTGGGATTTGTGTACTTGTCTTTACCACTAAGTATCATCAAGTTTGGGTGAAAAATATTTGCTGGTATTTCAGAAAATATTTATTTCTTTGTAGCTTGGCAACCCCTCTCAATGAAAGTGCATTTACACAGTCTGTGCCGGGGCTACATGAAGAGGAAACAAACCATAGAGACAAAACTGAGAACTTCTTTATTTTGTCCAGTTTCAAAGAGCTACTACAAACCATGTTGGATTTAGAGTTCCAAATTCAACTATCTATATAGGAGAGAACACAGTGAAACCTAAAAATAAAAACTGCTACTGTAAATGAACGCATCAACCTAGAAGAACAAAATTTGGTGAGTCAAGTGGGATTTGTGTACCGATCATTACCACCAAGTATCATCAAGATTGGGTGAAAAAATATTTGCTGGTGTTTCAGAAACTCATAATTTACTGGAAGCTTGGCAACCCGTCTCAATGAAAGTGCTTTACCACCATCTGTGCCTAGGGCTACTTGAAGAGGAAACTAACCATAGAGAAAAAACGGAGAACTCATTTATTTTGTCAACTTTCAAAGAGCTACTACAAACCATGTTGGATTTAGAGTTACAAATTCATCTATCTATAGGAGAGAACAGAGTGAAACCTAAAAATAAAAACTGCTACTGTAAACGAAGGCTTCAACCTAGAAGAACAAAATTTGGAGCGCCAAGTGGGATTTGTGTACATGTCATTACCACCACGTATCATCAACATTGGGTGAAAAAATATTTACTGGTATTTCGGAAACTCGTAATTTCTTGGAAGCTTGGCAACCCCTTTCTATGAAAGTGCTATTCCACAGTCTCTGCTTAGGGCTACATGAAACGAAAACAAATCATAGAGACAAAACTGAAAACTCCTTTATTTTGTCAAGTTTCAAAGAGCTACTACAAACCATGTTGGATTTAGAGTTGCAAATTCATCTATCTATATAGGAGAGAACAGAGTGTAACCTAAATATAAAAACTGCTACTGTAGACGAACGCTTCAACCTAGAAGAACAAAATTTGGTGAGCCCAGTGGGATTTGTGTACTGATCATTACCACCAAGTACCATCAACATTGGGTGAAAAATATTTGCTGGTATTTCGGAAACTCGTAATTTCTTGGAAGCTTGGCAACCCCTTTCAATGAAAGTGCTTTCCACAGTCTCTGCTTAGGGCTACTTGAAGCGGAAACAAATCATAGAGACAAAACTGAGAACTCCTTTATTTTGTCAAGTTACAAAGAGCTACTACAAACCATGTTTTATTTAGAGTTCCAAATTCATCTATCTATATAGGAGAAAACAGAGTGAAACCTAAAAATAAAAACTGCTACTGTAGACGAATTTTAAACATAGAAGAACAAAATTTGGTGAGCCAAGTGGGATTTGTGTACTTGTCTTTACCACCAAGTATCATCAAGATTGAGTGAAAAAAATTTGCTGGTATTTCAGAAAATCTTTATTTCTTAGATACTTGGCAACCCCTGTCAATTAAAGTGCTTTTCCACAGTCTCTGCGTAGGGCTATATGAAACGAAAACAAATCATAGAGACAAAACTGAAAACTCCTTTATTTTGTCAAGTTTCAAAGAGCTACTACAAACCATGTTGGATTTAGAGTTCCAAAATAATCTATCAATATAGGGGAGAACAGAGTGCAACCTTAAAATGAAAACTGCTAGTGTAAACGAAATCTTCAACCTCGAAGAACAAAATTTGTTGAGCCAAGTGGGATTTGTGGACGTGTCATTACCACCACGCATCATCATGTTTGGGTGAAAAAATATTTGCTGGTATTTCGGAAACTCGTGATTTGTTGGAAGCTTGGCAACCCCTCTCAATTAAAGGGCTTTTCCACCGACTGTGCCTAGGGCTACTTGAAGAGGAAACAAATCATAGAGACAAAACTGAAAACTACTTTATTTGGTCAAGTTTCAAAGAGCTACTACACACCATGTTGTATTTAGAGTTCCAAATTCATCTATCTATATAGCAGAGAATAGAGTGAAACCTAAATATAAAAACTGCTACTAGAGACGAACGCTTCAACCTAGAAGAACAAAATTTGGTGAGCCAAGTGGGATTTGTGTACTGATCAATACCACCAAGTATCATGAATATTGGGTGAAAAAATATTTGCTGGTATTTCGGAAACTCGTTATTTCTTGGAAGCTTGGCAACCCCTCTCAATGAAAGTGCTTTTCCATCATCTGTGCCTAGGACTACTTGAAGAGGAAAGAAAACATAGAGACAAAACTGAGAACTACTTTATTTTCTCATGTTTCAAAGAGCTACTGCAAAACATGTTGGATTTAGATTTCCAAATTCATCTATCTATATAGGAGAGAACAGAGGGAAACCTAGATATAAAAACTGCTAAGGTAGACGAAAGCTTCAACCTAGTGGAACAAAATTTGGTGAGCCAAGTTGGATTTGTGTACTGATCATTACCACCAAGTATCATTAACATTGGGTTAAAAAATATTTGCTGGTATTTCGGAAATTCGTTATTTCTTAGAAGGTTGGCAACCCCTCTCAATAAAAGTGCTTTTCCGCAGTCTCTGCTTAGGGGTCATGAAGCGGAAACAAATCATAGAGACAAAACTGAGAATTCCTTTACTTTGTCAAGTTTCAAAGAGCTACTACAAAACATGTTGGATTTAGAGTTCCAAATTCATCTATCTATATAGCAGAGAACAGAGTGAAACCTAAATATAAAAACTGCTACTGTAGACGAACGCTTCAACCTAGAAGAACAAAATTTGGTGAGCCAAGTGGGATTTGTGTATCGATCATTACCACCAAGTGTCATCAAAATTGCGTGAAAAAATATTTGCTGATATTTCGGAAACTCGTTATTTCTTAGAATCTTGGCCACCCCACTCAATGAAAGTGCTTTTCCACAGTCTGTTAGTAGGGCTACTTGAAGAAAAAACAAACCATAGAGACAAAACTGAGAACTCCTTTATTTGTCAAGTTTCAAAGAGCTACTACAAATCATGTTGGATTTAGAGTTCCAAATTCATCTGTCTGTATAAGAGAGAACAGAGTGAAACCTAAATATAAAAACTGCTAATGTAGACGAAGGCTTCAACCTAGAAGAACCAAATTTGTTGAGCCAAGTGGGATTTGTGTACTTGTCATTACCACCACGTATCATCAAGATTGGGTGAAAAAATATTTGCTGGTATTTCGGAAAATCGTAATTTCTTGGAAGATTTGCAATGCCTTTCAATGAAAGTGCTTTTCCACAGTCTCTGCTTAGGGCTTCTTTAAGAGGAAACAAACCATAGAGACAAAACTGAGAACTTCTTTATTTTGTCAAGTTTCAAAGAGCTACTACAAACCATGTTGGATTTAGAGTTCCAAATTCATCTATCTATATAGGAGAGAACAGAGGGAAACCTAAATATAAAAACTGCTACAGTAGACGAACGCTTCAACCTACTAGAACAAAATTTGGTGAGCCAAGTGGGATTTGGGTACTGATCATTACCACCAAGTATCATCAACATTGGGAGAAAAAATATTTGCTGGTATTTCGGAAACTCGTTATTTCTTAGAAGCTTGGCAACCCCTCACAATGAAAGTTTTTTTCCACCGTCTGTGCCTAGGGCTACTTGAAGGAAAAACAAACCATAGAGACAAAACTGAGAACTCCTTTATTTTGTCAACGTTCAAACAGCTACTAAAAACCATGGTGAATTTAGAGTTCCAAATTCATCTATCTATATAGGAGAGAACATAGTGAAACCTAAAAATAAAAACTGCTACTGTAAACGAACGCTTCAACCTAGAAGAACAAAATTTGTTGAGCCAAGTGGGATTTGTGTACTTGTCATTACCACCACGTATCATCAAGATTGGGTGAAAAAATATTTCCTGGTATTTCAGAAAATCGTAATTTCTTGGAAGTTTTGCAATGCCTTTCAATGAAAGTGCTTTTCCACAGTCTCTGCTTAGGGATTCTTTAAGAGGAAACAAACCATAAAGACAAAACTGAGAACTTCTTTATTTTGTCAAGTTTCAGAGAGCTACTACAAACCATGTTGGATTTATAGTTCCAAATTCATCTATCTATGTAGGAGAGAACAGAGGAAAACCTAAATATAAAAACTGCTACAGTAGACGAACGTTTCAACCTGGAAGAACAAAATTTGGTGAGCCAACTGGGATTTGTGAACTTGTCATTACCACCAAGTATCATCAACATTGGGTGAAAAAATATTTGCTGGTATTTCGGAAACTCGTATTTTTTTGAAAGCTTGGCAACCCCTTTCAATGAAAGTGCTTTTCCACAGTCTCGGCTTAGGGCCACATGAAACGAAAACAAATCATAGAGACAAAAAAGAAAACTTTTTATTTTGTCTAGTTTCAAAGAGCTACTACAAACCATGTTGGATTTAGAGTTCCAAATTCATCTATCAATATAGGAGAGAACACAGTGCAACCTAAATTGAAAACGGCTACTGTAAACGAACGCTTCAAACTAGAAGAACAAAATTTGGTGAGCCAAGTGGGATTTGTGGACTTGTCATTACCACCACGCATCATCAGGATAGGGTGAAAAAATATTTGCTGGTATTTCGGAAACTCGTATTTTCTTGGAAGCTTGGCAACCTCACTCAATGAAAGTGCTTTTCCACCATCTGTGCCTAGGGCTATTTGAAGAGGAAACAAACCATAGAGACAGAACTGAGAACTACTTTATTTTGTCAAGTTTCAAAGAGCTACTACAAACCATGTTGGATTTAGAGTTCCAAATACATCTATCTATATAGGAGAGAACAGAGGGAAACCTAAATATAAAAACTGCTACTGTAGACGAACGCTTCAACCTAGAAGAACAAAATTTGGTGAGCCAAGTGGGATTTGTGTACTGATCATTACCACGAAGTATCATCAACATTGGGAGAAAAAATATTTGCTGGTATTACGGAAACTCGTTATTTCTTAGAAACTTGGCAACCCCTCACAATGAAATTTTTTTCCACCGTCTGTGCCTAGGTCTACTTGAAGAAAAAACAAACCATAGAGACAAAACTGAGAACTCCTTTATTTTGTCAACGTTCAAACAGCTACTACAAACCATGGTGGATTTAGAGTTCCAAATTCATCTATCTATATAGGAGAGAACAGAGTGAAACCTAAAAATAAAAACTGCTACTGTCAACGAACGCTTCAACCTAGAAGAACAAAATTTGGTGAGCCAAGTGGGATTTGTGTACTTGTCATTGCCACCAAGTATCATCAACATTGGGTGAAAAAATTTTTGCTGGTATTTCGGAAACTCGTATTTTTTTGAAAGCTTGGCAACCCCTTTCAATGAAAGTGCTTTTCCACAGTCTCTGCTTAGGGCTACATGAAACGAAAACAAATCATAGAGACAAAACTGAAAACTCCTTTATTTTGTCAAGTTTCAAAGAGCTACTACAAACCATGTTGGATTTACAGTTCCAAATTCATCTATCAATATAGGAGTGAACACAGTGCAACCTAAAAATGAAAACTGCTACTGTAAACGAACGCTTCAAACTAGAAGAACAAAATTTGGTGAGCCAAGTGGGATTTGTGGACTTGTCAGTACCACCACGCATCATCAAGATTGGTTGAAAAAATATTTGCTGGTATTTCGGAAACTCGTATTTTCTTGGAAGCTTGGCAACCCCACTCAATGAAAGTGCTTTTCCACCATCTGTGCCTAGGGCTACATGAAGAGGAAACAAACTATAGAGACAAAACTGAGAACTCCTTTATTTTGTCAAGTTTCAAAGAGCTACTACAAACCATGTTGGATTTAGAGATCCAAATACATCTATCTATATAGTAGAGAACAGAGTAAAACCTAAAAATACAAACTGCTACTGTAAACGAACGCATCAACCTAAAAGAACAAAATATGGTGCGTCAAGTGGGATTTGTGTACCGATCATTACCAGCAAGTATCATCAAGATTGGGAGAAAAAATATCTGCTTGTATTTCAGAAACTCGTTATTTATTAGAAGCTTGGCAACACCTCTCAATGAAAGTGCTTTCTCACAGTCTGTGATTAGGGCTACTTGAAGAGGAAACAAAACTTAGAGACAGAACTGAGAACTACTTTATTTTGTCAAGTTTCAAAGAGCTACTACAAACCATGTGGGATTTAGAGTTCCAAATTCATCTACCTATATAGCAGAGAACAGAGTGAAACCTAAATATAAAAACTGCTACTGTAGACGAATGCTTCAACCTAGAAAAAAAATTTGGTGAGCCAAGTGGGATTTGTGTACTTGTCATTACCACCAAGTATCATCAACATTGGGTGAAAAAATATTTGCTGGTATTTTGAAACTTGTTATTTCTTAGAAGCTTTGCAAACCCTCTCAAAGAAAGTGCTTTTCCACAGTCTGTGCCAGGGCTTCTTGAAGAGGAAACAAACCATAGAGACAAAACTGAGAACTCCTTTATTTGGTCAAGTTTCAAAGAGCTACTACAAACCATGTTGGATTTAGAGTTCCAAATTCATCTACTATATAGGAGAGAACAGAGGGAAACCTAAATATAAATACTGCTACTGTAGACGAACGCTTCAACCTAGAAGAACAAAATTTGGTGAGCCAAGTGGGATTTGTGTACTGATCATTACCACCAAGTGTCATCAACATTGGGAGAAAAGATATTTGCTGGTACTTCGCAAATTCGTTATTTCTTAGAAGCTTGGCAAACACTCTCAATGAAAGTGCTTTTCCACAGTCTGTGTCTAGGGTTACTTGAAGAGGAAACAAAACTTAGACACAAAACTGAGAACTACTTTATTTTGTCAAGTTTCAAAGAGCTACTACAAACCATGTTTTATTTAGAGTTCCAAATTCATCTATCTATATAGCAGAGAATAGAGTGAAACCTAAATATAAAAACTGCTACTGTAGACGAACGCTTCAAACCAGAAGAACAAAATTTGGTGAGCCAAGTGGGATTTGTGTATCGATCATTACCACCAAGTGTCATCAAAATTGCGTGAAAAAATATTTGCTGATATTTCGGAAACTCGTTATTTCTTAGAATCTTGGCCACCCCACTCAATGAAAGTGCTTTTCCACAGTCTGTTCCTAGGGCTACTTGAAGAAAAAACAAACCATAGAGACAAAACTGAGAACTCCTTTATTTTGTCAAGTTTCAAAGAGCTACTACAAATCATGTTGGATTTAGAGTTCCAAATTCATCTGTCTATATAGGAGAGAACAGAGTGAAACCTAAATATAAAAACTGCTAATGTAGACGAACGCTTCAACCTAGAAGAACAAAATTTGTTGAGCCAAGTGGGATTTGTGTACTTGTCATTACCACCACGTATCATCAAGATTGGGTGAAAAAATATTTGCTGGTATTTCGTAAAATCGTAATTTCTTGGAAGCTTTGCAATGCCTTTCAATGAAAGTGCTTTTCCACAGTCTCTGCTTAGGGCTTCTTTAAGAGGAAACAAACCATAGAGACAAAACTGAGAACTTCTTTATTTTGTCAAGTTTCAAAGAGCTACTACAAACCATGTGGGTTTTAGAGTTCCAAATTCATCTATCTATATAGGAGAGAACAGAGGGAAACCTAAATATAAAAACTGCTACAGTAGACGAACGCTTCAACCTAGAAGAACAAAATTTGGTGAGCCATTTGGGATTTGTGTACTGATCATTACCACCAAGTATCATCAACATTGGGAGAAAAAATATTTGCTGGTATTTCGGAAACTCGTTATTTCCTAGAAGCTTGGCAACCCCTCACAATGAAAGTTTTTTTCCACCGTCTGTGCCTACGGCTACTTGAAGAAAAAACAAACCATAGAGACAAAACTGAGAACTCCTTTATTTTTTCAACGTTCAAACAGCTACTACAAACCATGGTGGATTTAGAGTTCCAAATTCATCTATCTATATAAGAGAGAACAGAGTGAAACCTAAAAATAAAACTGCTACTGTAAACGAACGCTTCAACCTAGAAGAAGAAAATTTGGTGAGCCAACTGGGATTTGTGAACTTGTCATTACCACCAAGTATCATCAACATTGGGTGAAAAAATATTTGCTGGTATTTCGGAAACTCGTATTTTTTTGAAAGCTTGGCAACCCCTTTCAATGAAAGTGCTTTTCCACAGTCTCTGCTTAGGGCTACATGAAACGAAAACAAATCATAGAGACAAAACTGAAAACTCCTTTATTTTGTCAAGTTTCAAAGAGCTCTACAAACCATGTTGGATTTAGAGTTCCAAATTCATCTATCAATATAGGAGAGAACACAGTACAACCTAAATTGAAACCTGCTACTGTAAACGAACGATTCAAACTAGAAGAACAAAATTTGGTGAGCCAAGTGGGATTTGTGGACTTGTCATTACCACTACGCATCATCAAGATTGCGTGAAAAAATATTTGCTGGTATTTCGGAAAGTCGTATTTTCTTGGAAGCTTGGCAACCCCACTCAATGAAAGTGCTTTTCCACCATCTGTGCCTAGGGCTAGATTAAGAGGAAACAAACCATAGAGACAAAACTGAGAACTCCTTTATTTTGTCATGGTTCAAAGAGCTACTACAAACCATGTTGGATTTAGAGATCCAAATACATCTATCTATATAGTAGAGAACAGAGTGAAACCTAAAAATACAAACTGCTACAGTAAACGAACGCATCAACCTAAAAGAACTAAAGATGGTGCGTCAAGTGGGATTTGTGTACTGATCATTACCACCAAGTATCATCAAGATTGGGAGAAAAAATATTTGCTGGTATTTCGGAAACTCGTTATTTCTTAGAAGCTTGGCAAACCCTCTCAATGAAAGTGCTTTTATACAGTCTGTGCCCAGGTCTACTTGAAGAGGAAACAAAACATAGAGAAAAAACTGAGAACTACTTTATTTTGTCAAGTTTCAAGGAGCTACTGCAAACCATGTTGGATTTAGAGTTCTAAATTCATCTATCTATATAGGAGAGACTAGAGGGAAACCTAAATATAAAAACTGCTACAGTAGACGAACGCATCAACCTACAAGAACAAAATTTGGTGAGCCAAGTGGGATTTGTGTACTGATCATTACCACCAAGTATCATCAACATTGGGTGAAAAAATATTTGCTGGTATTTTGAAACTTGTTATTTCTTAGAAGCTTTGCAAACCCTCTCAAAGAAAGTGCTTTTCCACAGTCAGTTCCTAGGGCTACTTGAAGAAAAAACAAACCATAGAGACAAACTGAGAACTCCTTTATTTTGTCAAGTTTCAAAGAGCTACTACAAATCTTGTTGGATTTAGAGTTCCAAATTCATCTGTCTATATAGGAGAGAACAGAGTGAAACCTAAATATAAAAACTGCTAATGTAGACGAACGCTTCAACCTAGAAGAACAAAATTTGGTGAGCCAAGTGGGATTTGTGTATCGATCATTCCACCAAGTTTCATCAAAATTGCGTGAAAAAATATTTGCTGATATTTCGGAAAATCGTTATTAGAATCTTGGCCACCCCACTCAATGAAAGTGCTTTTCCACAGTCTGTTCCTAGGGCTACTTGAAGAAAAAACAAACCATAGAGACAAAACTGAAATTTCCTTTATTTTGTCAAGTTTCAAAGAGCTACTACAAACCATGTTGGATTTAGAGTTCCAAATTCATCTACCTATATAGCAGAGAACACAGTGCAACCTAAAAATGAAAACTGCTACTGTAAACGAACGCTTCAAACTAGAAGAACAAAATTTGGTGAACCAAGTGGGATTTGTGGACTTGTCATTACCACCAGGCATCATCAAGATTGGGTGGAAAAATATTTGCTGGTATTTCGGATACTCGTATTTTCTTGGAAGCTTGGCAACCCCACTCAATGAAAGTGCTTTTCCACCATCTGTGCCTAGGGCTAGATGAAGAGGAAACAAACCATAGAGACAAAACTGAGAACTCCTTTATTTTGTCATGGTTCAAAGAGCTACTACAAACCATGTTGGATTTAGAGATACAAATACATCTATCTATATAGTAGAGAACAGAGTGAAACCTAAAAATACAAACTGCTACTGTAAACGAACGCATCAACCTAAAAGAACAAAATGTGGTGCGTCAAGTGGGATTTGTGTACTGATCATTACCACCAAGTATCATCAAGATTGGGAGAAAAAATATTTGCTGGTATTTCGGAAACTCGTTATTTCTTAGAAGCTTGGCAAACCCTCTCAATGAAAGTGCTTTTATACAGTCTGTGCCCAGGTCTACTTGAAGAGGAAACAAAACATAGAGAAAAAACTGAGAACTACTTTATTTTGTCAAGTTTCAAGGAGCTACTGCAAACCATGTTGGATTTAGAGTTCTAAATTCATCTATCTATATAGGAGAGACTAGAGGGAAACCTAAATATAAAAACTGCTACAGTAGACGAACGCATCAACCTACAAGAACAAAATTTGGTGAGCCAAGTGGGATTTGTGTACTGATCATTACCACCAAGTATCATCAACATTGGGTGAAAAAATATTTGCTGCTATTTTGAAAATTGTTATTTCTTAGAAGCTTTGCAAACCCTCTCAAAGAAAGTGCTTTTCCACAGTCAGTTCCTAGGGCTACTTGAAGAAAAAACAAACCATAGAGACAAAACTGAGAACTCCTTTATTTTGTCAAGTTTCAAAGAGCTACTACAAATCATGTTGGATTTAGAGTTCCAAATACATCTATCTATATAGGAGAGAACAGAGGGAAACCTAAATATAAAAACTGCTACTGTAGACGAACGCTTCAACCTAGAAAAAAAATTTGGTGAGCCAAGTGGGATTTGTGTACTTGTCATTACCACCAAGTATCATCAACTTTGGGTGAAAAAATATTTGCTGGTATTTTGAAACTTGTTATTTCTTAGAAGCTTTGCAAACCCTCTCAAAGAAAGTGCTTTTCCACAGTCTGTGCCAGGGCTTCTTGAAGAGGAAACAAACCATAGAGACAAAACTGAGAACTCCTTTATTTTGTCAAGTTTCAAAGAGCTACTACAAACCATGTTGGATTTAGAGTTCCAAATTCATCTACTATATAGGAGAGAACAGAGGGAAACCTAAATATAAATACTGCTAATGTAGACGAACGCTTCAACCTAGAAGAACAAAATTTGGTGAGCCAAGTGGGATTTGTGTACTGATCATTACCACCAAGTGTCATCAACATTGGGAGAAAAGATATTTGCTGGTATTTCGCAAATTCGTTCTTTCTTAGAAGCTTGGCAAACCCTCTCAATGAAAGTGCTTTTCCACAGTCTGTGCCTAGGGTTACTTGAAGAGGAAACAAAACTTAGAGACAAAACTGAGAACTACTTAATTTTGTCAAGTTTCAAAGAGCTACTACAAACCATGTTGGATTTAGAGTTCCAAATTCATCTATCTATATAGCAGAGAATAGAGTGAAACCTAAATATAAAAACTGCTACTGTAGACGAACGCTTCAACCCAGAAGAACAAAATTTGGTGAGCCAAGTGGGATTTGTGTATCGATCATTACCACCAAGTGTCATCAAAATTGCGTGAAAAAATATTTGTGATATTTCGGAAACTCGTTATTTCTTAGAATCTTGGCCACCCCACTCAATGAAAGTGCTTTTCCACAGTCTGTTCCTAGGGCTACTTGAAGAAAAAACAAACCATAGAGACAAAACTGAGAACTCCTTTATTTTGTCAAGTTTCAAAGAGCTACTACAAATCATGTTGGATTTAGAGTTCCAAATTCATCTGTCTATATAGGAGAGAACAGAGTGAAACCTAAATATAAAAACTGCTAATGTAGACGAACGCTTCAACCTAGAAGAACAAAATTTGTTGAGCCAAGTGGGATTTGTGTACTTGTCATTACCACCACGTATCATCAAGATTGGGTGAAAAAATATTTGCTGGTATTTCGGAAAATCATAATTTCTTGGAAGCTTTGCAATGCCTTTCAATGAAAGTGCTTTTCCACAGTCTCTGCTTAGGGCTTCTTTAAGAGGAAACAAACCATAGAGACAAAACTGAGAACTTCTTTATTTTGTCAAGTTTCAAAGAGCTACTACAAACCATGTGGGATTTAGAGTTCCAAATTCATCTATCTATATAGGAGAGAACAGAGTGAAACCTAAATATAAAAACTGCTACAGTAGACGAACGCTTCAACCTAGAAGAACAAAATTTGGTGAGCCAATTGGGATTTGTGTACTGATCATTACCACCAAGTATCATCAACATTGGGAGAAAAAATATTTGCTGGTATTTCGGAAACTCGTTATTTCTTAGAAGCTTGGCAACCCCTCACAATGAAAGTTTTTTTCCACCGTCTGTGCCTACGGCTACTTGAAGAAAAAACAAACCATAGAGACAAAACTGAGAACTCCTTTATTTTTTCAACGTTCAAAAAGCTACTACAAACCATGGTGGATTTAGAGTTCCAAATTCATCTATCTATATAAGAGAGAACAGAGTGAAACCTAAAAATAAAACTGCTACTGTAAACGAACGCTTCAACCTAGAAGAACAAAATTTGGTGAGCCAACTGGGATTTGTGAACTTGTCATTACCACCAAGTATCATCAACATTGGGTGAAAAAATATTTGCTGGTATTTCGGAAACTCGTATTTTTTTGAAAGCTTGGCAACCCCTTTCAATGAAAGTGCTTTTCCACAGTCTCTGCTTAGGGCTACATGAAACGAAAACAAATCATAGAGACAAAACTGAAAACTCCTTTATTTTGTCAAGTTTCAAAGAGCTCTACAAACCATGTTGGATTTAGAGTTCCAAATTCATCTATCAATATAGGAGAGAACACAGTACAACCTAAATTGAAACCTGCTACTGTAAACGAACGCTTCAAACTAGAAGAACAAAATTTGGTGAGCCAAGTGGGATTTGTGGACTTGTCATTACCACCACGCATCATCAAGATTGCGTAAAAAAATATTTGCTGGTATTTCGGAAAGTCGTATTTTCTTGGAAGCTTGGCAACCCCACTCAATGAAAGTGCTTTTCCACCATCTGTGCCTAGGGCTAGATGAAGAGGAAACAAACCATAGAGACAAAACTGAGAACTCCTTTATTTTGTCATGGTTCAAAGAGCTACTACAAACCATGTTGGATTTAGAGATCCAAATACATCTATCTATATAGTAGAGAACAGAGTGAAACCTAAAAATACAAACTGCTACTGTAAACGAACGCATCAACCTAAAAGAACAAAATATGGTGTGTCAAGTGGGATTTGTGTACTGATCATTACCACCAAGTATCATCAAGATTGGGAGAAAAAATATTTGCTGGTATTTCGGAAACTCGTTATTTCTTAGAAGCTTGGCAAACCCTCTCAATGAAAGTGCTTTTATACAGTCTGTGCCCAGGTCTACTTGAAGAGGAAACAAAACATAGAGAAAAAACTGAGAACTACTTTATTTTGTCAAGTTTCAAGGAGCTACTGCAAACCATGTTGGATTTAGAGTTCTAAATTCATCTATCTATATAGGAGAGAACAGAGGGAAACCTAAATATAAAAACTGCTACAGTAGACGAAGGCATCAACCTACAAGAACAACATTTGGTGAGCCAAGTGGGATTTGTGTACTGATCATTACCACCAAGTATCATCAACATTGGGTGAAAAAATATTTGCTGGTATTTTGAAACTTGTTATTTCTTAGAAGCTTTGCAAACCCTCTCAAAGAAAGTGCTTTTCCACAGTCAGTTCCTAGGGCTACTTGAAGAAAAAACAAACCATAGAGACAAAACTGAGAACTCCTTTATTTTGTCAAGTTTCAAAGAGCTACTACAAATCATGTTGGATTTAGAGTTCCAAATTCATCTGTCTATATAGGAGAGAACAGAGTGAAACCTAAATATAAAAACTGCTAATGTAGACGAACGCTTCAACCTAGAAGAACAAAATTTGGTGAGCCAAGTGGGATTTGTGTATCGATCATTCCACCAAGTTTCATCAAAATTGCGTGAAAAAATATTTGCTGATATTTCGGAAAATCGTTATTTCTTAGAATCTTGGCCACCCCACTCAATGAAAGTGCTTTTCCACAGTCTGTTCCTAGGGCTACTTGAAGAAAAATCAAACCATAGAGACAAAACTGAAATTTCCTTTATTTTGTCAATTTTCAAAGAGCTACTACAAACCATGTTGGATTTAGAGTTCCAAATTCATCTACCTATATAGCAGAGAACACAGTGCAACCTAAAAATGAAAACTGCTACTGTAAACGAACGCTTCAAACTAGAAGAACAAAATTTGGTGAGCCAAGTGGGATTTGTGGACTTGTCATTACCACCAGGCATCATCAAGATTGGGTGAAAAAATATTTGCTGGTATTTCGGAAACTCGTATTTTCTTGGAAGCTTGGCAACCCCACTCAATGAAAGTGCTTTTCCACCATCTGTGCCTAGGGCTAGATGAAGAGGAAACAAACCATAGAGACAAAACTGAGAACTCCTTTATTTTGTCATGGTTCAAAGAGCTACTACAAACCATGTTGGATTTAGAGATCCAAATACATCTATCTATATAGTAGAGAACAGAGTGAAACCTAAAAATACAAACTGCTACTGTAAACGAACGCATCAACCTAAAAGAACAAAATATGGTGCGTCAAGTGGGATTTGTGTACTGATCATTACCACCAAGTATCATCAAGATTGGGAGAAAAAATATTTGCTGGTATTTCGGAAACTCGTTATTTCTTAGAAGCTTGGCAAACCCTCTCAATGAAAGTGCTTTTATACAGTCTGTGCCCAGGTCTACTTGAAGAGGAAACAAAACATAGAGAAAAAACTGAGAACTACTTTATTTTGTCAAGTTTCAAGGAGCTACTGCAAACCATGTTGGATTTAGAGTTCTAAATTCATCTATCTATATAGGAGAGAACAGAGGGAAACCTAAATATAAAAACTGCTACAGTAGACGAACGCATCAACCTACAAGAACAAAATTTGGTGAGCCAAGTGGGATTTGTGTATCGATCATTACCACCAAGTATCATCAACATTGGGTGAAAAAATATTTGCTGCTATTTTGAAAATTGTTATTTCTTAGAAGCTTTGCAAACCCTCTCAAAGAAAGTCCTTTTCCACAGTCTGTTCCTAGGGCTACTTGAAGAAAAAACAAACCATAGAGACAAAACTGAGAACTCCTTTATTTTGTCAAGTTTCAAAGAGCTACTACAAATCATGTTGGATTTAGAGTTCCAAATACATCTATCTATATAGGAGAGAACAGAGGGAAACCTAAATATAAAAACTGCTACTGTAGACGAACGCTTCAACCTAGAAGAAGAAAATTTGGTGAGCCAAGTGGGATTTGTGTACTGATCATTACCACCAAGTATCATCAATATTGGGAGAAAAAATATTTGCTGGTATTACGGAAACTCGTTATTTCTTAGAAGCTTGGCAACCCCTCACAATGAAAGTTTTTTTTCCACCGTCTGTGCCTAGGTCTACTTGAAGAAAAACAAACCATAGAGACAAAACTGAGAACTCCTTTATTTTGTCAACGTTCAAACAGCTACTACAAACCATGGTGGATTTAGAGTTCCAAATTCATCTATCTATATAGGAGAGAACAGAGTGAAACCTAAAAATAAAAACTGCTAATGTAGACGAACACTTCAACCTAGAAGAACAAAATTTGTTGAGCCAAGTGGGATTTGTGGACTTGTCATTACCACCACGCATCATCAAGATTGGGTGAAAAAATATTTGCTGGTATTTCGGAAACTCGTATTTTCTTGGAAGCTTGGCAACCCCACTCAATGAAAGTGCTTTTCCACCATCTGTGCCTAGGGCTACATTAAGAGGAAACAAACTATAGAGACAAAACTGAGAACTACTTTATTTTGTCAAGTTTCAAAGAGCTACTACAAACCATGTTGGATTTAGAGATCCAAATACATCTATCTATATAGTAGAGAACAGAGTAAAACCTAAATATACAAACTGGTACTGTAAACGAACGCATCAACCTAAAAGAACAAAATATGGTGCGTCAAGTGGGATTTGTGTACCGATCATTACCAGCAAGTATCATCAAGATTGGGAGAAAAAATATTTGCTTGTATTTCAGAAACTCGTTATTTATTAGAAGCTTGGCAACACCTCTCAATGAAAGTGCTTTTTCACAGTCTGTGACTAGGGCTACTTGAAGAGGAAACAAAACTTAGAGACAAAACTGAGAACTACTTTATTTTGTCAAGTTTCAAAGAGCTACTACAAACCATGTGGGATTTAGAGTTCCAAATTTATCTATCTATATAACAGAGAACAGAGTGAAACCTAAATATAAAAACTGCTACTGTAGACGAACGCTTCAACCTAGAAAACAAAATTTGGTGAGCCAAGTGGGATTTGTGTACTTGTCATTACCACCAAGTATCATCAACATTGGGTGAAAAAATATTTGCTGGTATATCGGAAACTCGTATTTTTTTGAAAGATTGGCAACCCCTTTCTATGAAAGTGCTTTTCCACAGTCTCTGCTTAGGGCTACATGAAACGAAAACAAATCATAGAGACAAAACTGATAATTCCTTTATTTTGTCAAGTTTCAAAGAGCTACTACAAACCATGTTGGATTTAGAGTTCCAAATTCATCTATCAATACAGGAGAGAACACAGTGCAACGTAAAAATGAAAACTGCTACTGTAAACGAACGCTTCAAAGTAGAAAAACAAAATTTGGTGAGCCAATTGGGATTTGTTTACTGATCAATACCACCAAGTATCATGAATATAGGGTGAAAAAATATTTGCTGGTATTTCGGAAACTCGTAATTTCTTGGAAGCTTGGCAACCCCTCTCAATGAAAGTGCTTTTCCACAGTCTCTGCTTAGGGCTACTTGAAGCAGAAACAAACCATAGAGACAAAACTGAGAACTCCTTTATTTTGTCAACGTTCAAACAGCTACTACAAACCATGGTGGATTTAGAGTTCCAAATTCATCTATCTATATAGGAGAGAACAGAGTGAAACCTAAAAATAAAAACTGCTACTGTAAACGAACGCTTCAACCTAGAAGAACAAAATTTGGTGAGCCAAGTGGGATTTGTGTACTTGTCATTGCCACCAAGTGTCATCAAGATTGGGTGAAAAAATATTTGCTGGTATTTCGGAAACTCGTATTTTTTTGAAAGCTTGGCAACACCTTTCAATGAAAGTGCTTTTCCACAGTCTCTGCTTAGGGCTACATGAAACGAAAACAAATCATAGAGACAAAACTGAAAACTCCTTTATTTTGTCAAGTTTCAAAGAGCTACTACAAACCATGTTGGATTTAGAGTTCCAAATTCATCTGTCAATATAGAAGAGAACACAGTGCAACCTAAAAATGAAAACTGCTACTGTAAACGAACGCTTCAAACTAGAAGAACAAAATTTGGTGAGCCAAGTGGGATTTGTGGACTTTTCATTACCACCACGCATCATCAAGATTGGTTAAAAAAATATTTGCTGGTATTTCAGAAACTCGAATTTTCTTGGAAGCTTGGCAACCCCACTCAATGAAAGTGCTTTTCCACCATCTGTGCCTAGGGCTACATGAAGAGGAAACAAACCATAGAGACAAAACTGAGAACTCCTTTTTTTTATCAAGTTTCAAAGAGCTACTACAATCCATGTTGTATTTAGAGATCCAAATACATCTATCTATATAGTAGAGAACAGTGAGAAACCTAAAAATAAAAACTGCTACTGTAAAAGAACGCATCAACCTAAAAGAACAAAATATGGTGCGTCAAGTGGGGTTTGTGTACCGATCATTACCACCAAGTATCATCAAGATTGGGAGAAAAAATATTTGCTGGTATTTCGGAAACTCGTTATTTATTAGAAGCTTGGCAACACCACTCAATGAAAGTGCTTTTCCACAGTCTGTGACTAGGGCTACTTGAAGAGGAATCAAAACTTAGAGACAAAACTGAGAACTCCTTTATTTTGTCAAGTTTCAAGGAGCTACTACAAACCATGTTGGATTTAGAGTTCCAAATTCATCTATCTATATAGCAGAGTACAGAGTGAAACCTAAATATAAAAAGTGCTACTGTAGACGAACGCTTCAACCAAGAAGAACAAAATTTGGTGAGCCAAGTGGGATTTGTGTACCGATCATTACCACCAAGTGTCATCAAGATTGCGTGAAAAAATATTTGCTGATATTTTGGAAACTCGTTATTTCTTAGAAGCTTGGCAACCCCACTCAATGAAAGTGCTCTTCCACAGTCTGTTCCTAGGGCTACTTGAAGAAAAAACAAACCATAGAGACAAAACTGAGAACTCCTTTATTTTGTCAAGTTTCAATGAGCTACTACAAACCATGTTGGATTTAGAGTTCCAAATTCATCTCTCTATATAGGAGAGAACAGAGTGAAACCTAAATCTAAAAACTGCTAATGTAGACGAACGCTTCAACCTAGAAGAACAAAATTTGTTGAGCCAAGTGGGATTTTTGTACTTGTCATTACCACCACGTATCATCAAGATTGGGTGAAAAAATATTTGCTGGTATTTCGGAAAATCGTAATTTCTTGGAAGCTTTGCAATGCCTTTCAATGAAAGTGCTTTTCCACAGTCTCTGCTTAGGGATTCTTTAAGAGGAAACAAACCATAGGGACAAAACTGAGAACTTCTTTATTTTGTCAAGTTTCAAAGAGCTACTGCAAACCATGTGGGATTTAGAGTTCCAAATTCATCTATCTATATAGGAGAGAACAGAGGGAAACCTAAATATAAAAAATGCTACAGTAGACGAACGCTTCAACCTACAAGAACAAAATTTGGTGAGCCAAGTGGGATTTGTGTACTGATCATTACCACCAAGTATCATCAAGATTGGGTGAAAAAATATTTGCTGGTATTTTGGAAACTCGTTATTTCTTAGAAGATTGGCAACCCCTCACAATGAAAGTTTTTTTCCACCGTCTGTGCCTAGGACTACTTGAAGAAAAAACAAACCATAAAGACAAAACTGAGAACTCCTTTATTTTGTCAACGTTCAAACAGCTACTAAAAACCATGGTGAATTTAGAGTTCCAAATTCATCTATCTATATAGGAGAGAACAGAGTGAAACCTAAAAATAAAAACTGCTACTGTAAACGAACGCTTCAACCTAGAAGAACAAAATTTGGTGAGCCAAGTGGGATTTGTGTACTTGTCATTGCCACCAAGTATCATCAAGATTGGGTGAAAAAATATTTGCTGGTATTTCGGAACCTCGTATTTTTTTGAAAGCTTGGCAAAACCTTTCAATGAAAGTGCTTTTCCACAGTCTCTGCTTAGGGCTACATGAAACGAAAACAAATCATAGAGACAAAACTGAAAACTCCTTTATTTTGTCAAGTTTCAAAGAGCTACTACAAACCATGTTGGATTTAGAGTTCCAAATTCATCTATCAATATAGGAGAGAACACAGTGCAACCTAAAAATAAAAACTGCTACTGTAAACGAACGCTTCAAACTAGAAGAACAAAATTTGGTGAGCCAAGTGGGATTTGTGGACTTGTCATTACCACCACGCATCATCAAGTTTGGGTGAAAAAATATTTGCTGGTATTTCGGAAACTCGTATTTTCTTGGAAGCTTGGCAAACCCACTCAATGAAAGTGCTTTTCCACCATCTGTGCCTAGGGCTACATGAAGAGGAAACAAACCATAGAGACAAAACTGAGAACTCCTTTATTTTATCAAGTTTCAAAGAGCTACTACAAACCATGTTGGATTTAGAGGTCCAAATACATCTATCTATATAGGAGAGAACAGAGGGAAACCTAAATATAAAAACTGCTACTGTAGACGAACGCTTCAACCTAGAAGAACAAAATTTGGTGAGCCAAGTGGGATTTGTGTACTGATCATTACCACGAAGTATCATCAACATTGGGAGAAAAAATATTTGCTGGTATTTCGGAAACTCGTTATTTCTTAGAAGCTTGGCAACCCCTCACAATGAAAGTTTTTTTCCACCGTCTGTGCCTAGATCTACTTGAAGAAAAAACAAACCATAGAGACAAAACTGAGAACTCCTTTATTTTGTCAATGTTCAAACAGCTACTACAAACCATGGTGGATTTAGAGTTCCAAATTCATCTGTCAATATAGAAGAGAACAGAGTGAAACCTATAAATAAAAACTGCTACTGTAAACGAACGCTTCAACCTAGAAGAACAAAATTTGGTGAGCCAAGTGGGATTTGTGTACTTGTCATTGCCACCAAGTATCATCAACATTGGGTGAAAAAATATTTGCTGGTATTTCGGAAACTCGTATTTTTTTGAAAGCTTGGCAACCCCTTTCAATGAAAGTGCTTTTCCACAGTCTCTGCTTAGGGCTACATGAAACGAAAACAAATCATAGAGACAAAACTGAAAACTCCTTTATTTTGTCAAGTTTCAAAGAGCTACTACAAACCATGTTGGATTTAGAGTTCCAAATTCATCTATCAATATAGGAGTGAACACAGTGCAACCTAAAAATGAAAACTGCTACTGTAAACGAACGTTTCAAACTAGAAGAACAAAACTTGGTGAGCCAAGTGGGATTTGTGGACTTGTCATTACCACCACGCATCATCAAGATTGGGTGAAAAAATATTTGCTGGTATTTCGGAAACTCGTATTTTCTTGGAAGCTTGGCAACCCCACTCAATGAAAGTGCTTTTCCACCATCTGTGCCTAGGGCTACATGAAGAGGAAACAAACTATTGAGACAAAACTGAGAACCCCTTTATTTTGTCAAGTTTCAAAGAGCTACTACAAACCATGTTGGATTTAGAGATCCAAATACATCTATCTATATAGTAGAGAGCAGAGTAAAACCTAAAAATACAAACTGCTACTGTAAACGAACGCATCAACCTAAAAGAACAAAATATGGTGCGTCAAGTGGGATTTGTGTACCGATCATTACCAGCAAGTATCATCAATATTGGGAGAAAAGTTATTTGCTTGTATTTCAGAAACTCGTTATTTATTAGAAGCTTGGCAACACCTCTCAATGAAAGTGCTTTTTCACAGTCTGTAACTAGGGCTACTTGAAGAGGAAACAAAACTTAGAGACAAAACTGAGAACTACTTTATTTTGTCAAGTTTCAAAGAGCTACTACAAACCATGTTGGATTTAGAGTTCCAAATTCATCTGTCAATATAGAAGAGAACAGAGGGAAACCTAAATATAAAAACTGCTACTGTAGACGAACGCTTCAACCTAGAAAACAAAATTTGGTGAGCCAAGTGGGATTTGTGCACTTGTCATTACCACCAAGTATCATCAACATTGGGTGAAAAAATATTTGCTGGTATATCGGAAACTCGTAATTTCTTGGAAGCTTGGCAACCCCTCTCAATGAAAGTGCTTTTCCACAGTCTCTGCTTAGGGCTACATAAAACGAAAACAAATCATAGAGACAAAACTGAAAATTCTTTTATTTTGTCAAGTTTCAAAGAGCTACTACAAACCATGTTGGATTTAGAGTTCCAAATTCATCTATCAATACAGGAGAGAACACAGTGCAACGTAAAAATGAAAACTGCTACTGTAAACGAACGATTCAAAGTAGAAAAAAGAAATTTGGTGAGCCAATTGGGATTTGTGTACCGATCAATACCACCAGGTATCATGAATATTGGGTGAAAAAATATTTGCTGGTATTTCGGAAACTCGTAATTTCTTGGAAGCTTTGCAACCCCTCTCAATGAAAGTGCTTTTCCACATTCTCTGCTTAGGGCTACTTGAAGCAGAAACAAACCATAGAGAAAAAACTGAGAACTCCTTTATTTTGTCAACGTTCAAACAGCTACTACAAACCATGGTGGATTTAGAGTTCCAAACTCATCTATCTATTTAGGAGAGAACAGAGTGAAACCTAACACAAAAAACTGCTAATGTAAACGAACGCTTCAACATAGAAGAACAAAATTGGGTGAGCCAAGTTGGATTTGTGTACTGATCATTACCACCAAGTATCATCAAGATTGGGTGAAAAAATATTTGCTGGTATTTCGGAAACTCGTTATTTCTTAGAAGCTTGGCAAACCCTCTCAATGAAAGTGCTTTTATACAGTCTTTGCACAGGTCTACTTGAAGAGGAAACAAAACATAGAGAAAAAACTGAGAACTACTTTATTTTGTCAAGTTTCAAGGAGCTACTGCAAACCATGTTGGATTTAGAGTTCTAAATTCATCTATCTATATAGGAGAGAACAGAGGGAAACCTAAATATAAAAACTGCTACAGTAGACGAACGCATCAACCTACAAGAACAAAATTTGGTGAGCCAAGTGGGATTTGTGTACTGATCATTACCACCAAGTATCATCAACATTGGGAGAAAAAATATTTGCTGGTATTTCGCAAATTCGTTATTTCTTAGAAGCTCGGCAAACCCTCTCAATGAAAGTGCTTTTCCACAGTCTGTGCCTAGGGCTACTTGAAGAGGAAAGAAAACTTTGAGATAAAACTGAGAACTACTTTATTTTGTCAAGTTTCAAAGAGCTACTACAAACCATGTTGGATTTAGAGTTCCAAATTCATCTATCTATATAGCAGAGAACAGAGTGAAACCTAAATATAAAAACTGCTACTATAGACGAACGCTTCAACCTAGAAGAACAAAATTTGGTGAGCCAAGTGGGATTCGTGTATCGATCATTACCACCAAGTGTCATCAAAATTGCGTGAAAAAATATTTGCTGATATTTCGGAAACTCGTTATTTCTTAGAATCTTGGCCACCCCACTCAATGAAAGTGCTTTTCCACAGTCTGTTCCTAGGGCTACTTGAAGAAAAAACAAACCATAGAGACAAAACTGAGAACTCCTTTATTTTGTCAAGTTTCAAAGAGCTACTACAAATCATGTTGGATTTAGAGTTCCAAATTCATCTGTCTATATAGGAGAGAACAGAGTGAAACCTAAATATAAAAACTGCTAATGTAGACGAAGGCTTCAACCTAGAAGAACCAAATTTGTTGAGCCAAGTGGGATTTGTGTACTTGTCATTACCACCACGTATCATCAAGATTGGGTGAAAAAATATTTGCTGGTATTTCGGAAAATCGTAATTTCCTGGAAGCTTTGCAATGCCTTTCAATGAAAGTTCTTTTCCACAGTCTCTGCTTAGGGCTTCTTTAAGAGGAAACAAACCATAGAGACAAAACTGAGAACTTCTTTATTTTGTCAAGTTTCAAAGAGCTACTACAAACCATGTGGGATTTAGAGTTCCAAATTCATCTATCTATATAGGAGAGAACAGAGTGAAACCTAAAAATAAAAACTGCTACTGCAAACGAAAGCTTCAACCTAGAAGAACAAAATTTCGTGAGCCAAGTGGGATTTGTGTACTTGTCATTGCCACCAAGTATCATCAAGATTGGGTGAAAAAATATTTGCAGGTATTTCGGAAACTCGTATTTTTTTTGAAAGCTTGGCAACCCCTTTCAATGAAAGTGCTTTTCCACAGTCTCTGCTTAAGGCTACATGAAACGAAAACAAATCATAGAGACAAAACTGAAAACTCCTTTATTTTGTCAAGTTTCAAAGAGCTACTACAAACCATGTTGGATTTAGAGTTCCAAATTCATCTGTCAATATAGAAGAGAACACAGTGCAACCTAAAAATGAAAACTGCTACTGTAAATGAACGCTTCAAACTAGAAGAACAAAATTTGGTGAGCCAAGTGGGATTTGTGGACTTGTCATTACCAGCACGCATCATCAAGATTGGGTGAAAAAATATTTGCTGGTATTTCGGAATCTCGTATTTTCTTGGAAGCTTGGCAACCCCACTCAATGAAAGTGCTTTTCCACCATCTGTGCCTAGTGCTACATGAAGAGGAAACAAACCATAGAGACAAAACTGAGAACTCCTTTATTTTGTCATGTTTCAAAGAGCTACTACAAACCATGTTGGATTTAGAGATCCAAATACATCTATCTATATAGTAGAGAACAGAGTGAAACCTAAAAATACAAACTGCTACTGTAAACGAACGCATCAACCTAAAAGAACAAAATATGGTGAGTCAAGTGGGATTTGTGTACCGATCATTACCACCAAGTATCATCAAGATTGGGAGAAAAAATATTTGCTGGTATTTCGGAAACTCGTTATTTCTTAGAAGCTTGTTAAACCCTCTCAATGAAAGTGCTTTTATACAGTCTGTGCCCAGGTCTACTTGAAGAGGAAACAAAACATAGAGAAAAAACTGAGAACTACATTATTTTGTCAAGATTCAAGGAGCTACTGCAAACCATGTTGGATTTAGAGTTCTAAATTCATCTATCTATATAGGAGAGAACAGAGGGAAACCTAAATATAAAAACTACTACAGTAGACGAACGCATCAAACTACAAGAACAAAATTTGGTGAGCCAAGTGGGATTTGTGTACTGATCATTACCACCAAGTATCAACAACATTGGGTGAAAAAATATTTGCTGGTATTTTGAAACTTGTTATTTCTTAGAAGCTTTGCAAACCCTCTCAAAGAAAGTGCTTTTCCACAGTCTGTGCCAGGGCTTCTTGAAGAGGAAGCAAACCATAGAGACAAAACTGAGAACTCCTTTATTTTGTCAAGTTTCAAAGAGCTACTACAAACCATGTTGGATTTAGAGTTCCAAATTCATCTACTATATAGGAGAGAACAGAGGAAAACCTAAATATAAATACTGCTACTGTAGACGAACGCTTCAACCTAGAAGAACAAAATTTGGTGAGTGAAGTGGGATTTGTGTACCGATCATTACCACCAAGTGTCATCAAGATTGCGTGAAAAAATATTTGCTGATATTTTGGAAACTCGTTATTTCTTAGAAGCTTGGCAACCCCACTCAATGAAAGTGCTTTTCCACAGTCTGTTCCTAGGGCTACTTGAAGAAAAAACAAACCATAGAGACAAAACTGAGAACTACTTTATTTTGTCAAGTTTCAATGAGCTACTACAAACCATGTTGGATTTAGAGTTCCAAATTCATCTGTCTATATAGGAGAGAACAGAGTGAAATCTAAATATAAAAACTGCTAATGTAGACAAACGCTTCAACCTAGAAGAACAAAATTTGTTGAGCCTAGTGGGATTTGTGTACTTGTCATTACCACCACGTATCATCAAGATTGGGTGAAAAAATATTTGCTGGTATTTCAGAAAATCGTAATTTCTTGGAAGTTTTGCAATGCCTTTCAATGAAAGTGCTTTTCCACAGACTCTGCTTAGGGATTCTTTAAGAGGAAACAAACCATAGAGACAAAACTGAGAACTTCTTTATTTTGTCACGTTTCAAAGAGCTACTACAAACCATGTTAAATTTAGAGTTCCAAATTCATCTATCTATATAGAAGAGAACAGAGGAAAACCTAAATATAAAAACTGCTACAGTAGACGAACGTTTCAACCTAGAAGAACAAAATTTGGTGAGCCAACTGGGATTTGTGAACTTGTCATTACCACCAAGTATCATCAACATTGGGTGAAAAAATATTTGCTGGTATTTCGGAAACTCGTATTTTTTTGAAAGCTTGGCAACCCCTTTCAATGAAAGTGCTTTTCCACAGTCTCTGCTTAGGGCTACATGAAACGAAAACAAATCATAGAGACAAAACCAAAAACTTCTTTATTTTGTCAAGTTTCAAAGAGCTACTACAAACCATGTTGGATTTAGAGTTCCAAATTCATCTATCAATATAGGAGAGAACACAGTGCAACCTAAATTGAAAACTGCTACTGTAAACGAACGCTTCAAACTAGAAGAACAAAATTTGGTGAGCCAAGTGGGATTTGTGGACTTGTCATTACCACCACGCATCATCAGGATTGGGTGAAAAAATATTTGCTGGTATTTCGGAAACTCGTATTTTCTTGGAGCTTGGCAACCCCACTCAATGAAAGTGCTTTTCCACCATCTGTGCCTAGGGCTATTTGAAGAGGAAACAAACCATAGAGACAAAACTGAGAACTCCTTTATTTTGTCAAGTTTCAAAGAGCTACTACAAACCATGTTGGATTTAGAGTTCCAAATACATCTATCTATATAGGAGAGAACAGAGGGAAACCTAAATATAAAAACTGCTAGTGTAGACGAACGCTTCAAACTAGAAGAACAAAATTTGGTGAGCCAAGTGGGATTTGTGTACTGATCATTACCACGAAGTATCATCAACATTGGGAGAAAAAATATTTGCTGGTATTACGGAAACTCGTTATTTCTTAGAAACTTGACAACCCCTCACAATGAAATTTTTTTCCACCGTCTGTGCCTAGGTCTACTTGAAGAAAAAACAAACCATAGAGACAAAACTGAGAACTCCTTTATTTTGTCAACGATCAAACAGCTACTACAAACCATGGTGGATTTAGAGTTCCAAATTCATCTATCTATATAGGAGAGAACAGAGTGAAACCTAAAAATAAAAACTGCTACTGTCAACGAACGCTTCAACCTAGAAGAACAAAATTTGGTGAGCCAAGTGGGATTTGTGTACTTGTCATTGCCACCAAGTATCATCAACATTGGGTAAAAAAATTTTTGCTGGTATTTCGGAAACTCGTATTTTTTTGAAAGCTTGGCAACCCCTTTCAATGAAAGTGCTTTTCCACAGTCTCTGCTTAGGGCTACATGAAACGAAAACAAATCATAGAGACAAAACTGAAATCTCCTTTATTTTGTCAAGTTTCAAAGAGCTACTACAAACCATGTTGGATTTAGAGTTCCAAATTCATCTATCAATATAGGAGTGAACACAGTGCAACCTAAAAATGAAAACTGCTACTGTAAACGAACGCTTCAAACTAGAAGAACAAAATTTGGTGAGCCAAGTGGGATTTGTGGACTTGTCATTACCACCACGCATCATCAAGATTGGGTGAAAAAATATTTGCTGGTATTTCGGAAACTCGAATTTTCTTGGAAGCTTGGCAACCCCACTCAATGAAAGTGCTTTTCCACCATCTGTGCCTAGGGCTACATGAAGAGGAAACAAACTATAGAGACAAAACTGAGAACTCCTTTATTTTGTCAAGTTTCAAAGAGCTACTACAAACCATGTTGGATTTAGAGATCCAAATACATCTATCTATATAGTAGAGAACAGAGTAAAACCTAAAAATACAAACTGCTACTGTAAACGAACGCATCAACCTAAAAGAACAAAATATGGTGCGTCAAGTGGGATTTGTGTACCGATCATTACCAGCAAGGATCATCAAGATTGGGAGAAAAAATATTTGCTTGTATTTCAGAAACTCGTTATTTATTAGAAGCTTGGCAACACCTCTCAATGAAAGTGCTTTTTCACAGTCTGTGATTAGGGCTACTTGAAGAGGAAACAAAACTTAGAGACAAAACTGAGAACTACTTTATTTTGTCAAGTTTCAAAGAGCTACTACAAACCATGTGGGATTTAGAGTTCCAAATTCATCTACCTATATAGCAGAGAACAGAGTGAAACCTAAATATAAAAACTGCTACTGTAGACGAACGCTTCAACCTAGAAAAAAAATTTGGTGAGCCAAGTGGGATTTGTGTACTTGTCATTACCACCAAGTATCATCAACATTGGGTGAAAAAATATTTGCTGGTATTTTGAAACTTGTTATTTCTTAGAAGCTTTGCAAACCCTCTCAAAGAAAGTGCTTTTCCACAGTCTGTGCCAGGGCTTCTTGAAGAGGAAACAAACCATAGAGACAAAACTGAGAACTCCTTTATTTTGTCAAGTTTCAAAGAGCTACTACAAACCATGTTGGATTTAGAGTTCCAAATTCATCTACTATATAGGAGAGAACAGAGGGAAACCTAAATATAAATACTGCTACTGTAGACGAACGCTTCAACCTAGAAGAACAAAATTTGGTGAGCCAAGTGGGATTTGTGTACTGATCATTACCACCAAGTGTCATCAACATTGGGAGAAAAGATATTTGCTGGTATTTCGCAAATTCGTTATTTCTTAGAAGCTTGGCAAACACTCTCAATGAAAGTGCTTTTCCACAGTCTGTGCCTAGGGTTACTTGAA
Source organism: Callospermophilus lateralis (assembly GCF_048772815.1). Classification (NCBI taxonomy): domain Eukaryota; kingdom Metazoa; phylum Chordata; class Mammalia; order Rodentia; family Sciuridae; genus Callospermophilus; species Callospermophilus lateralis. Next base: position 311,326 of record NW_027512433.1, read on the forward strand.
GAGGAAACAAAACTTAGACACAAAACTGAGAACTTCTTTATTTTGTCAAGTTTCAAAGAGCTACTACAAACCATGTTGGATTTAGAGTTCCAAATTCATCTATCTATATAGCAGAGAATAGAGTGAAACTTAAATATAAAAACTGCTACTGTAGACGAACGCTTCAACCAAGAAGAACAAAATTTGGTGAGCCAAGTGGGATTTGTGTATCGATCATTACCACCAAGTGTCATCAAAATTGCGTGAAAAAATATTTGCTGATATTTCGGAAACTCGTTATTTCTTAGAATCTTGGCCACCCCACTCAATGAAAGTGCTTTTCCACAGTCTGTTCCTAGGGCTACATGAAGAAAAAACAAACCATAGAGACAAAACTGAGAACTCCTTTATTTTGTCAAGTTTCAAAGAGCTACTACAAATCATGTTGGATTTAGAGTTCCAAATTCATCTGTCTATATAGGAGAGAACAGAGTGAAACCTAAATATAAAAACTGCTAATGTAGACGAACGCTTCAACCTAGAAGAACAAAATTTGTTGAGCCAAGTGGGATTTGTGTACTTGTCATTACCACCACGTATCATCAAGATTGGGTGAAAAAATATTTGCTGGTATTTCGGAAAATCGTAATTTCTTGGAAACTTTGCAATGCCTTTCAATGAAAGTGCTTTTCCACAGTCTCTGCTTAGGGCTTCTTTAAGAGGAAACAAACCATAGAGACAAAACTGAGAACTTCTTTATTTTGTCAAGTTTCAAAGAGCTACTACAAACCATGTGGGATTTAGAGTTCCAAATTCATCTATCTATATAGGAGAGAACAGAGGGAAACCTAAATATAAAAACTGCTACAGTAGACGAACGCTTCAACCTAGAAGAACAAAATTTGGTGAGCCAATTGGGATTTGTGTACTGATCATTTACCACCAAGTATCATCAACATTGGGAGAAAAAATATTTGCTGGTATTTCGGAAACTCGTTATTTCTTAGAAGCTTGGCAACCCCTCACAATGAAAGTTTTTTTCCACCGTCTGTGCCTACGGCTACTTGAAGAAAAAACAAACCATAGAGACAAAACTGAGAACTCCTTTATTTTTTCAACGATCAAACAGCTACTACAAACCATGGTGGATTTAGAGTTCCAAATTCATCTATCTATATAAGAGAGAACAGAGTGAAACCTAAAAATAAAACTGCTACTGTAAACGAACGCTTCAACCTAGAAGAACAAAATTTGGTGAGCCAACTGGGATTTGTGAACTTGTCATTAACACCAAGTATCATCAACATTGGGTGAAAAAATATTTGCTGGTATTTCGGAAACTCGTATTTTTTTGAAAGCTTGGCAACCCCTTTCAATGAAAGTGCTTTTCCACAGTCTCTGCTTAGGGCTACATGAAACGAAAACAAATCATAGAGACAAAACTGAAAACTCCTTTATTTTGTCAAGTTTCAAAGAGCTCTACAAACCATGTTGGATTTAGAGTTCCAAATTCATCTATCAATATAGGAGAGAACACAGTACAACCTAAATTGAAACCTGCTACTGTAAACGAACGCTTCAAACTAGAAGAACAAAATTTGGTGAGCCAAGTGGGATTTGTGGACTTGTCATTACCACCACGCATCATCAAGATTGCATGAAAAAATATTTGCTGGTATTTCGGAAAGTCGTATTTTCTTGGAAGCTTGGCAACCCCACTCAATGAAAGTGCTTTTCCACCATCTGTGCCTAGGGCTAGATGAAGAGGAAACAAACCATAGAGACAAAACTGAGAACTCCTTTATTTTGTCATGGTTCAAAGAGCTACTACAAACCATGTTGGATTTAGAGATCCAAATACATCTATCTATATAGTAGAGAACAGAGTGAAACCTAAAAATACAAACTGCTACTGTAAACGAACGCATCAACCTAAAAGAACAAAATATGGTGCGTCAAGTGGGATTTGTGTACTGATCATTACCACCAAGTATCATCAAGATTGGGAGAAAAAATATTTGCTGGTATTTCGGAAACTCGTTATTTCTTAGAAGCTTGGCAAACCCTCTCAATGAAAGTGCTTTTATACAGTCTGTGCCCAGGTCTACTTGAAGAGGAAACAAAACATAGAGAAAAAACTGAGAACTTCTTTATTTTGTCAAGTTTCAAGGAGCTACTGCAAACCATGTTGGATTTAGAGTTGTAAATTCATCTATCTATATAGGAGAGAACAGAGGGAAACCTAAATATAAAAACTGCTACAGTAGACGAACGCATCAACCTACAAGAACAAAATTTGGTGAGCCAAGTGGGATTTGTGTACTGATCATTACAACCAAGTATCATCAACATTGGGTGAAAAAATATTTGCTGGTATTTTGAAACTTGTTATTACTTAGAAGCTTTGCAAACCCTCTCAAAGAAAGTGCTTTTCCACAGTCAGTTCCTAGGGCTACTTGAAGAAAAAACAAACCATAGAGACAAAACTGAGAACTCCTTTATTTTGTCAAGTTTCAAAGAGCTACTACAATTCATGTTGGATTTAGAGTTCCAAATTCATCTGTCTATATAGGAGAGAACAGAGTGAAACCTCAATATAAAAACTGCTAATGTAGACGAACGCTTCAACCTAGAAGAACAAAATTTGGTGAGCCAAGTGGGATTTGTGTATCGATCATTCCACCAAGTTTCATCAAAATTGCGTGAAAAAATATTTGCTGATATTTCGGAAAATCGTTATTTCTTAGAATCTTGGCCACCCCACTCAATGAAAGTGCTTTTCCACAGTCTGTTCCTAGGGCTACTTGAAGAAAAAACAAACCATAGAGACAAAACTGAAATTTCCTTTATTTTGTCAAGTTTCAAAGAGCTACTACAAACCATGTTGGATTTAGAGTTCCAAATTCATCTACCTATATAGCAGAGAACACAGTGCAACCTAAAAATGAAAACTGCTACTGTAAACGAACGCTTCAAACTAGAAGAACAAAATTTGGTGAGCCAAGTGGGATTTGTGGACTTGTCATTACCACCAGGCATCATCAAGATTGGGTGAAAAAATATTTGCTGGTATTTCGGAAAGTCGTATTTTCTTGGAAGCTTGGCAACCCCACTCAATGAAAGTGCTTTTCCACCATCTGTGCCTAGGGCTAGATGAAGAGGAAACAAACCATAGAGACAAAACTGAGAACTCCTTTATTTTGTCATGGTTCAAAGAGCTACTACAAACCATGTTGGATTTAGAGATCCAAATACATCTATCTATATAGTAGAGAACAGAGTGAAACCTAAAAATACAAACTGCTACTGTAAACGAACGCATCAACCTAAAAGAACAAAATATGGTGCGTCAAGTGGGATTTGTGTACTGATCATTACCACCAAGTATCATCAAGATTGGGAGAAAAAATATTTGCTGGTATTTCGGAAACTCGTTATTTCTTAGAAGCTTGGCAAACCCTCTCAATGAAAGTGCTTTTATACAGTCTGTGCCCAGGTCTACTTGAAGAGGAAACAAAACATAGAGAAAAAACTGAGAACTACTTTATTTTGTCAAGTTTCAAGGAGCTACTGCAAACCATGTTGGATTTAGAGTTCTAAATTCATCTATCTATATAGGAGAGAACAGAGGGAAACCTAAATATAAAAACTGCTACAGTAGACGAACGCATCAACCTACAAGAACAAAATTTGGTGAGCCAAGTGGGATTTGTGTACTGATCATTACCACCAAGTATCATCAACATTGGGTGAAAAAATATTTGCTGCTATTTTGAAAATTGTTATTTCTTAGAAGCTCTGCAAACCCTCTCAAAGAAAGTGCTTTTCCACAGTCTGTTCCTAGGGCTACTTGAAGAAAAAACAAACCATAGAGACAAAACTGAAAACTCCTTTATTTTGTCAAGTTTCAAAGAGCTACTACAAATCATGTTGGATTTAGAGTTCCAAATACATCTATCTATATAGGAGAGAACAGAGGGAAACCTAAATATAAAAACTGCTACTGTAGACGAACGCTTCAACCTAGAAGAACAAAATTTGGTGAGCCAAGTGGGATTTGTGTACTGATCATTACCACCAAGTATCATCAACATTGGGAGAAAAAATATTTGCTGGTATTACGGAAACTCGTTATTTCTTAGAAGCTTGGCAACCCCTCACAATGAAAGTTTTTTTTCCACCGTCTGTGCCTAGGTCTACTTGAAGAAAAACAAACCATAGAGACAAAACTGAGAACTCCTTTATTTTGTCAACGTTCAAACAGCTACTACAAACCATGGTGGATTTAGAGTTCCAAATTCATCTATCTATATAGGAGAGAACAGAGTGAAACCTAAAAATAAAAACTGCTACTGTAAGCGAACGCTTCAACCAAGATGAACAAAATTTGGTGAGCCAAGTGGGATTTGTGTATTTGTCATTGATAAAAAGTATCATCAACATTGGGTGAAAAAATATTTGCTGGTATTTCGGAAACTCTTATTTTTTTGAAAGCTTGGCAACCCCTTTCAATGAAAGTGCTTTTCCACAGTCTCTGCTTAGGGCTACATGAAACGAAAACAAATCATAAAGACAAAACTGAAAACTCTTTTATTTTGTAAAGTTTCAAAGAGCTACTACCAACCATGTTGGATTTAGAGTTCCAAATTCATCTATCAATATAGGAGTGAACACAGTGCAACCTAAAAATGAAAACTGCTACTGTAAACGAACGCTTCAAACTAGAAGAACAAAATTTGGTGAGCCAAGTGGGATTTGTGGACTTGTTATTACCACCATGCATCATCAAGAATGGGTGAAAAAATATTTGCTGGTATTTCGGAAAGTCGTATTTTCTTTGAAGCTTGGCAACCCCACTCAATGAAAGTGCTTTTCCACCATCTGTGCCTAGGGGTACATGAAGAAGAAACAAACCATAGAGACAAAACTGAGAACTCCTTTATTTTGTCAAGTTTCAAAGAGCTACTACAAACCATGTTGGATTTAGAGATCCAAATACATCTATCTATATAGCAGAGAACAGAGTGAAACCTAAATATAAAAACTGCTACTGTAGACGAACGCTTCAACCTAGAAGAACAAAATTTGGTGAGTCAAGTGGGATTTGTGTACCGATCATTACCACCAAGTGTCATCAAGATTGCATGAAAAAATATTTGCTGGTATTTTGGAAAATCGTAATTTCTTGGAAGTTTTGCAATGCCTTTCAATGAAAGTGCTTTTCCACCGTCTGTGCCTACGGCTACTTGAAGAAAAAACAAACCATAGAGACAAAACTGAGAACTCCTTTATTTTTTCAACGTTCAAACAGCTACTACAAACCATGGTGGATTTAGAGTTCCAAATTCATCTATCTATATAGGAGAGAACAGAGTGAAATCTAAAAATAAAAACTGCTACTGTAAACGAACGCTTCAACCTAGAAGAACAAAATTTAGTGAGCCAACTGGGATTTGTGAACTTGAGATTACCACCAAGTATCATCAACATTGGGTGAAAAAATATTTGCTGGTATTTCGGAAACTCGTATTTTTTTGAAAGTTTGGCAACCCCTTTCAATGAAAGTGCTTTTCCACAGTCTCTGCGTAGGGCTACATGAAACGAAAACAAATCATAGACACAAAACTGAAAACTTCTTTATTTTGTCAAGTTTCAAAGAGCTACTACAAACCATGTTGGATTTAGAGTTCCTAATTCATCTCTCAATATAGGAGAGAACACAGTGCAACCTAAAATTGAAAACTGCTACTGGAAACGAACGCTTCAAAGTAGAAGAACAAAATTTGGTGAGCCAAGTGGGATTTGTGGACTTGTCATTACCAGCACGCATCATCAAGATTGGGTGAAAAAATATTTGCTGGTATTTCGGAAAATCGTAATTTCTTGGAAGCTTTGCAATGCCTTTCAATGAAAGTGCTTTTCCACAGTCTCTGCTTAGGGCTTCTTTAAGAGGAAACAAACCATAGAGACAAAACTGAGAACTCCTTTATTTTGTCAAGTTTCAAAGAGCTACTACAAACCATGTTGGATTTAGAGTTCCAAATACATCTATCTATATAGGAGAGAACAGAGGGAAACCTAAATATAAAAACTGCTACTGTAGACGAACGCTTCAACCTAGAAGAACAAAATTTGGTGAGCCAAGTGGGATTTGTGTACTGATCATTACCACCAAGTATCATCAACATTGGGAGAAAAAATATTTGCTGGTTTTACGGAAACTCGTTATTTCTTAGAAGCTTGGCAACCCCTAACAATGAAAGTTTTTTTCCACCGTATGTGCCTAGGTCTACTTGAAGAAAAAACAAACCATAGAGACAAAACTGAGAACTCCTTTATTTTGTCAATGTTCAAACAGCTACTACAAACCATGGTGGATTTAGAGTTCCAAATTCATCTATCTATATAGGAGAGAACAGAGTGAAACCTAAAAATATAAACTGCTACTGTAAACGAACGCTTCAACCTAGAAGAACAAAATTTGGTGAGCCAAGTGGGATTTGTGTACTGATCATTACCACCAAGTATCATCAACATTGGGTGAAAAAATATTTGCTGGTATTTTGAAACTTGTTATTTCTTAGAAGCTTTGCAAACCCTCTCAAAGAAAGTGCTTTTCCAGTCAGTTCCTAGGGCTACTTGAAGAAAAAACAAACCATAGAGACAAAACTGAGAACTCCTTTATTTTGTCAAGTTTCAAAGAGCTACTACAAATCATATTGGATTTAGAGTTCCAAATTCATCTGTCTATATAGGAGAGAACAGAGTGAAACCTAAATACAAAAACTGCTACTGTAGACGAACGCTTCAACCTAGAAGTACAAAATTTGGTGAGCCAAGTGGGATTTGTGTACTGATCATTACCACCAAGTTTCATCAAAATTGCGTGAAAAAATATTTGCTGATATTTCGGAAAATCGTTATTTCTTAGAATCTTGGCCACCCCACTCAATGAAAGTGCTTTTCCACAGTCTGTTCCTAGGGCTACTTGAAGAAAAAACAAACCATAGAGACAAAACTGAAATTTCCTTTATTTTGTCAAGTTTCAAAGAGCTACTACAAACCATGTTGGATTTAGAGTTCCAAATTCATCTATCAATATAGGAGAGAACACAGTGCAACTTAAAAATGAAAACTGCTACTGTAAACGAACGCTTCAAACTAGAAGAACAAAATTTGGTGAGCCAAGTGGGATTTGTGGACTTGTCATTACCACCAGGCATCATCAAGATTGGGTGAAAAAATATTTGCTGGTATTTCGGAAACTCGTATTTTCTTGGAAGCTTGGCAACCCCACTCAATGAAAGTGCTTTTCCACCATCTGTGCCTAGGGCTAGATGAAGAGGAAACAAACCATAGAGACAAAACTGAGAACTCCTTTATTTTGTCATGGTTCAAAGAGCTACTACAAACCATGTTGGATTTAGAGATCCAAATACATCTATCTATATAGTAGAGAACAGAGTGAAACCTAAAAATACAAACTGCTACTGTAAACGAACGCATCAACCTAAAAGAACAAAACATGGTGCGTCAAGTGGGATTTGTGTACTGATCTTTACCACGAAGTATCATCAAGATTGGGAGAAAAAATATTTGCTGGTATTTTGGAAACTCGTTATTTCTTAGAAGCTTGGCAAACCCTCTCAATGAAAGTGCTTTTATACAGTCTGTGCCCAGGTCTACTTGAAGAGGAAACAAAACATAGAGAAAAAACTGAGAACTACTTTATTTTGTCAAGTTTCAAGGAGCTACTGCAAACCATGTTGGATTTAGAGTTCTAAATTCATCTATCTATATAGGAGAGAACAGAGGGAAACCTAAAAATAAAAACTGCTACAGTAGACGAACGCATCAACCTACAAGAACAAAATTTGGTGAGCCAAGTGGGATTTGTGTACTGATCATTACCACCAAGTATCATCAACATTGGGTGAAAAAATATTTGCTGGTATTTTGAAACTTGTTATTTCTTAGAAGCTTTGCAAACCCTCTCAAAGAAAGTGCTGTTCCACAGTCTGTTCCTAGGGCTACTTGAAGAAAAAACAAACCATAGAGACAAAACTGAGAACTCCTTTATTTTGTCAATGTTCAAATAGCTACTACAAACCATGGTGGATTTAGAGTTCCAAATTCATCTATCTATATAGGAGAGAACAGAGTGAAACCTAAAAATATAACCTGCTACTGTAAACGAACGCTTCAACCTAGAAGAACAAAATTTGGTGAGCCAAGTGGGATTTGTGTACTTGTCATTGCCACCAAGTATCATCAACATTGGGTGAAAAAATATTTGCTGGTATTTCGGTAACTCGTATTTTTTTGAAAGCTTGGCAACCCCTTTCAATGAAAGTGCTTTTCCACAGTCTCTGCTTAGGGCTACATGAAACGAAAACAAATCATAGAGACAAAACTGAAAACTCCTTTATTTTGTCAAGTTTCAAAGAGCTACTACAAACCATGTTGGATTTAGAGTTCCAAATTCATCTATCAATATAGGAGTGAACACAGTGCAACCTAAAAATGAAAACTGCTACTATAAACGAACGCTTCAAACTAGAAGAACAAAATTTGGTGAGCCTAGTGGAATTTGTTGACTTGTTATTACCACCACGCATCATCAAGAATGGGTGAAAAAATATTTGCTGGTATTTCGGAAAGTCGTATTTTCTTGGATGCTTGGCAACCCCACTCAATGGAAGTGCTTTTCCACCATCTGTGCCTAGGGCTACATGAAGAGGAAACAAACCATAGAGACAAAACTGAGAACTCCTTTATTTTGTCAAGTTTCAAAGAGCTACTACAAACCATGTTGGATTTAGAGATCCAAATACATCTATCTATATAGTAGAGAACAGAGTGAAACCTAAAAATAAAAACTGCTAAGGTAAACGAACGCATCACCTAAAAGAACAAAATATGGTGCGTCAAGTGGGATTTGTGTACCGATCATTACCACCAAGTATCATCAAGATTGGGAGAAAAAATATTTGCTGGTATTTCGGAATCTCGTTATGTTTTAGAAGTTTGGCAACACCACTCAATTAAAGTGCTTTTCCACAGTCTGTGACTAGGGCTACTTGAAGAGGAAACAAAACTTAGAGACAAAACTGAGAACTACTTTATTTTGTCAAGTTTCAAAGAGCTACTACAAACCATGTTGGATTTAGAGTTCCAAATTCATCTATCTATATAGCAGAGAACAGAGTGAAACCTAAATATAAAAACTGCTACTGTAGACGAACGCTTCAACCTAGAAGAACAAAATTTGGTGAGCCAAGTGGGATTTGTGTACCGATCATTACCACCAAGTGTCATCAAGATTGCGTGAAAAAATATTTGCTGATATTTCGGAAACTCGTTATTTCTTAGATGCTTGGCAACCCCACTCAATGAAAGTGCTTTTCCACAGTCTGTTCCTAGGGCTACTTGAAGAAAAAACAAACCATAGAGACAAAACTGAGAACTCCTTTATTTTGTCAAGTTTCAAAGAGCTACTACAAACCATGTTGGATTTAGAGTTCCAAATTCATCTGTCTATATAGGAGAGAACAGAGTGAAACCTAAATATAAAAACTGCTAATGTAGACGAACGCTTCAACCTAGAAGAACAAAATTTGGTGAGCCAAGTGGAATTTGTGGACTTGTCATTACCACCACGCATCATGAAGATTGGGTGAAAAAATATTTGCTGGTATTTCGGAAACTCGTATTTTCTTGGAAGCTTGGCAACCCCACTCAATGAAAGTGCTTTTCCACCATCTGTGCCTAGGGCTACTTGAAGAGGAAACAAACCATCAGACGAAACTGAGAACTCCTTTATTTTGTCAAGTTTCAAAGAGCTACTAAAAACCATGTTGGATTTAGAGTTCCAAATTCATTTGTCTATATTGGAGAGTACAGAGTGAAACCTAAATATAAAAACTGCTAATGTAGACGAACGCTTCAACCTAGAAGAACAAAATTTGTTGAGCCAAGTGGGATTTGTGTACTTGTCATTACCACCACGTATCATCAAGATTGGGTGAAAAAAAATGTGCTGGTAGTTCGGAAAATCGTAATTTCTTGGAAGCTTTGCAATGCCTTTCAATGAAAGTGCTTTTCCACAGTCTCTGCTTAGGGCTTCTTTAAGAGGAAACAAACCATAGAGACAAAATTGAGAACTTCTTTATTTTGTCAAGTTTCAAAGATCTACTACAAACCATGTTGGATTTAGAGTTCCAAATTCATCTATCTATATAGGAGAGAACAGAGGGAAACCTAAATATAAAAACTGGTACAGTAGACGAACGCTTCAACCTAGAAGAACAAAATTTGGTGAGCCAAGTGGGATTTGTGTACTGATCATTACCACCAAGTATCATCAACATTGGGAGAAAAAATATTTGCTGGTATTTCGGAAACTCGTTATTTCTTAGAAGCTTTGCAACGCCTCACAATGAAAGTTTTTTTCCACCCTCTGTGCCAATGGCTACTTGAAGAAAAAACAAACCATAGAGAGAAAACTGAGAACTCCTTTATTTTTTCAACGTTCAAACAGCTACTACAAACCATGGTGGATTTAGAGTTCCAAATTCATCTATCTATATAGGAGAGAACAGAGTGAAACCTAAAAATAAAAACTGCTACTGTTAACGAACGCTTCAACCTAGAAGAACAAAATTTGGTGAGCCAAGTGGGATTTGTGTACTTGTCATTACCACCAAGTATCATCAACATTGGGTGAAAAAATATTTGCTGGTATTTCAGAAACTCGTATTTTTTTGAAAGCTTGGCAACCCCTTTGAATGAAAGTGCTTTTCCACAGTCTCTGCTTAGGGCTACATGAAACGAAAGCAAATCATAGAGACAAAACTGAAAACTCCTTTATTTTGTCAAGTTTCAAAGAGCTACTACAAACCATGTTGGATTTAGAGTTCCAAATTCATCTATCAATATAGGAGAGAACACAGTGCAACCTAAAATTGAAAACTGCTACTGTAAACCTACGCTTCAAACTAGAAGAACAAAATTTGGTGAGCCAAGTGGGATTTGTGCACTTGTCATTACCACCACGCATCATCAAGATTGGGTGAAAAAATATTTGCTGGTATTTCGGAAACTCGTATTTTCTTGGAAGCTTGGCAACCCCACTCAATGAAAGTGCTTTTCCACCATCTGTGCCTAGGGCTACTTGAAGAGGAAACAAACCATAGAGACAAAACTGAGAACTAGTTTATTTTGTCAAGTTTCAAAGAGCTACTACAAACCATGTTGGATTTAGAGTTCCAAATACATCTATCTATATAGGAGAGAACAGAGTGAAACCTAAAAATAAAAACTGCTAATGTAGTCGAACGCTTCAACCTAGCAGAACAAAATTTGTGAGCCAAGTAAGATTTGTATACCGATCAATACCACCAAGTATCATCAACATGGGTGAAAAAATATTTGCTGGTATTTCGGAAACTCGTTATATCTTAGAAGCTTGGCAACCCCTCTCAATGAAAGTGCATTTCCACAGTCAGTGCCTAGGGCTACATGAAGCGGAAACAAATCATAGAGACAAAACTGAGAACTCCTTTACTTTGTCAAGTTTCAAAGAGCTACTACAAACCATATTGGATTTATAGTTCGAAATTCATCTATCCATATAGGAGAGAACAGAGTGAAACCTAAATACAAAAACTGCTACTGTAGACGAACGCGTCAACCTAGAAGAACAAAATTTGGTGAGCCAAGTGGGATTTGTGTACCGATCATTACCACCAAGTGTCATCAAGATTGCGTGAAAAAATATTTTCTGATATTTCAGAAACTCGTTATTTCTTAGAAGCTTGGCAACCCCACTCAATGAAAGTGCTTTTCCACAGTCTGTTCCTAGGGGTAATTTAAGAGGAAACAAAACATTGAGACAAAACTGAGAACTCCTTTATTTTCTCAAGTTTCAAAGAGCTACGACAAACCATGTTGGATTTAGAGTTCCAAATTCATCTATCTATATAGCAGTGAACAGAGTGAAACCTAAAAATAAAAACTGCTACTGTAAACGAACGCTTCAACCTAGGAGAACAAAATTTGGTGAGCCAAGTGGGATTTGTGTACTGATCATTAACACCAAGAATCATCAAGATTCGGTGAAAAAAATATTTGCTGGTATTCGGAAACTCGTTATTTCTTAGAATCTTGGCAAAACCTCTCAATGAATGTGCTTTTCCACCGTCTGTGCCTAAGGCTACTTGAAGAGGAAACAAACCATAGAGACAAGCCTGAGAACTCCTTTATTTTGTCAAGTTTCAAGGAGCTACTACAAACCATGTTGGATTTAGAGTTCCAAATTCATCTATCTATATAGCAGAGAATAGAGTGAAACCTAATCTTAAAACTTCTACTGTAGACGAACGCTTCAACCTAGAAGAACAAAATTTGGTGAGCCAAGTGGGATTTGTGTACTGATCATTACCACCAAGTATCATCAACATTGGGAGTAAAAATATTTGCTGGTATTTCGGAAACTCGTTATTTCTTAGAAGCTTGGCAACCCCTCACAATGAAAGTTTTTTTCCACCCTCTGTGCCTACGGCTACTTGAAGAAAAAACAAACCATAGAGACAAAACTGAGAACTCCTTTATTTTGTCAACGTTCAAACAGCTACTACAAACCATGGTGGATTTAGAGTTCCAAATTCATCTATCTATATAGGAGAGAACAGAGTGAAACCTAAAAATAAAAACTGCTACTGTTAACGAACGCTTCAACCTAGAAGAACAATATTTGGTGAGCCAACTGGGATTTGTGTACTTGTCATTACACCAAGTATCATCAACATTGGGTGAAAAAATATTTGCTGGTATTTCAGAAACTCGTATTTTTTTGAAAGCTTGGCAACCCCTTTCAATGAAAGTGCTTTTCCACAGTCTCTGCTTAGGGCTACATGAAACGAAAACAAATCATAGAGACAAAACTGAAAACTCCTTTATTTTGTCAAGTTTCAAAGAGCTACTACAAACCATGTTGGATTTAGAGTTCCAAATTCATCTATCAATATAGGAGAGAACACAGTGCAACCTAAAATTGAAAACTGCTACTGTAAACGAACGCTTCAAAGTAGAAGAACAAAATTTGGTGAGCCAAGTGGGATTTGTGGACTTGTCATTACCACCACGTATCATCAAGATTGGGTGAAAAAATATTTGCTGGTATTTCGGAATCTCGTATTTTCTTGGAAGCTTGGCAACCCCACTCAATGAAAGTGCTTTTCCACCATCTGTGCCTAGGGCTACTTGAAGAGGAAACAAACCATAGAGAAAAAACTGAGAACTCCTTTATTTTGTCAAGTTTCAAAGAGCTACTAGAAACCATGTTGGATTTAGAGTTCCAAATACATCTATCTATATAGGAGAGAACAGAGGGAAACCTAAATATAAAAACTGCTACTGTAGATGAACGCTTCAACCTAAAAGAACAAAATTTGGTGAGCCAAGTGGGATTTGTGTACTGATCATTACCACCAAGTATCATCAACATTGGGAGAAAAAATATTTGCTGGTATTTCGGAAACTCGTTATTTCTTAGAATCTTGGCAACCCCTCACAATGAAAGTTTATTGCACCGTCTGTGCCTATGGCTACTTGAAGAAAAAACAAACCATAGAGACAAAACTGAGAACTCCTTTATTTTGTCAACGTTCAAACAGCTACTACAAACCATGGTGGATTTAGAGTTCCAAATTCATCTATCTATATATGAGAGAACAGAGTGAAACCTAATTATAAAAACTGCTACTGTAAACGAACGCTACAACCTAGAAGAATAAAATTTGGTGGCCAAGTGGGATTTGTGTACTTGTCATTGCCACCAATTATCATCAACATTGGGTGAAAAAATATTTGCTGGTATTTCGGAAACTCGTATTTTTTTGAAAGCTTGGCAACACCTTTCAATGAAAGTGCTTTTCCACAGTCTCTGCTTAGGGCTACATGAAACGAAAACAAATCATAGAGACAAAACTGAAAACTCCTTTATTTTGTCAAGTTTCAAAGAGCTACTACAAACCATGTTGGATTTAGAGTTCCAAATATATCTATCTATATAGGAGAGAACAGAATGAAACCTAAAAATAAAAACTGCTAATGTAGTCGAACGCTTCAACCTAGCAGAACAAAATTTGGTGAGCCAAGTAAGATTTGTATACCGATCAATACCACCAAGTATCATCAACATGGGTGAAAAAATATTTGCTGGTATTTCTGAAACTCGTTATATCTTAGAAGCTTGGCAACCCCTCTCAATGAAAGTGCATTTCCACAGTCAGTGCCTAGGGCTACATGAAGCGGAAACAAATCATAGAGACAAAACTGAGTACTCCTTTACTTTGTCAAGTTTCAAAGAGCTACTACAAACCATATTGGATTTAGAGTTCGAAATTCATCTATCCATATAGGAGAGAACAGAGTGAAACCTAAATATAAAAACTGCTACTGTAGACGAATGCTTCAACCTAGAAGAACAAAATTTGGTGAGGCAAGTGGGATTTGTGTACTGATCATTACCACCAAGTATCATCAAGATTCGGTGAAAAAATATTTGCTGGTATTTCGGAAACTCGTTATTTCTTCGAAGATTGCCAACCCCTCTCAATGAAAGTGCTTTTCCACAGTCTGTGACTAGGGCTACTTTAAGAGGAAACAAAACATAGAGACAAAACTGAGAACTAATTTATTTTGTCAAGTTTCAAAGAGTACTACAAACCATGTTGCATTTAGAGTTCCAAATTCATCTATCTATATAGAAGAGAACAGAGTGACCAAATATAAAAACTGCTACTGTAGACGAACGCTTCAACCGAGCAGAACAAAATTTGGTGAGCCAAGTGGGATTTGTGTACCTATCAATACCACCAACGATCATGAATATTGGGTGAAAAAATATTTGCTGGTATTTCGGAAACTCGTAATTTCTTGGAACTTGGTAACGCCTCTCAATGAAAGTGCTTTTCCACAGTCTCTGCTTAGGGCTACTTGAAGCGGAAACAAATCATAGAGACAAAACTGAGCACTCCGTTATTTTGTCAAGTTTCAAAGAGCTACTGCAAACAATATTGGATTTAGAGTTCCAAATTCATCTGTCTATATAGGAGAGAACAGAGTGAAACGTAAATATAAAAACTGCTACTGTAGACGAACGCTTCAAAATAGAAGAACTAAACTTGGTGAGGAAAGTGGGATTTTTGTACTAATCATCACCACCAAGTATCATCAAGATTGGGTGAAAAAATATTTGCTGGTATTTCGGAAACTCGTTATTTCTTAGGAGATTGGCAACCCCTCTCAAAGAAAGTGCTTTTCCACCGTCTGTGCCAAGAACTGCTTGAAGAGGAAACAAAACATAGAGACAAAACTGATAACTACGTTATTTTGTCAAGTTTCAAAGAGGTACTGCAAACCATGTTGGATTTAGAGTTCCAAATTCATCTATCTATATAGGAGGGAACAGAGGGAAACCTAAAAATAAAAACTGCTACTGTAAACGAACGCTTCAACCTAGAAGAACAAAATTTGGTGCGCCAAGTGGGATTTGTGGACTTGTCATTACCACCATGTATGATCAAGATTGGGTGAAAAAATATTTGCTGGAATTTCGGAAAGTCGTTATTTCTTGGAAGCTTGGCAACCCCACTCAATGAAAGTGCTTTTCCACTATCTGTTCCTAGGGGTACTTGAAGAGGAAACAAACCATAGAGACAAAACTGAGATCTCCTTTATTTTGTCAATTCTCAAAGAGCTACTGCAAACCATGTTGGATTTAGAGTTCCAAATTCATCTATCTATATAGGAGAGAACAGAGTGAAACCTAAAAATAAAAACTGCTACTGTAACCAAACGCTTCAACCTAG
This sequence comes from Callospermophilus lateralis, assembly GCF_048772815.1. NCBI lineage: Eukaryota > Metazoa > Chordata > Mammalia > Rodentia > Sciuridae > Callospermophilus > Callospermophilus lateralis. The sequence continues at coordinate 327,180 of NW_027512433.1, forward strand.
AAGAACAAAATTTAGTGAGCCAAGTGGAATTTGTGGACTTGTCATTACCTCCACGTACCATCAAGATTGGGTGAAAAAATATTTTCTGGTATTTCGGAAACTCATAATTTCTTGGAAGCTTGGCAAGGGCTCTCAATGAAAGTGCTTTTCCACAGTCTCTGCATAGGGCTACTTGAAGCGGAAACAAATCATAGAGACAAAACTGAGAACTCCTTTATTTTGTCAAGATTCAAAGAGCTACTACAAAAAATGTTGGATTTAGAGTTCCAAATTCATCTATCTATATAGGAGAGAACAGAGTGAAACCTAAATATAAAAACTGCTACTGTAGACGAACGCTTCAACCTAGAAGAAGAAAATTTGGTGAGCCATTTGGGATTAGTGTACTGATCTTCACCACCAAGTATCATCAAGATTGGGTAAAAAAATATTCGCTGGTAATTCGGAAACTCGTTATTTCTTAGAAACTTGGCAACCCCTCTCAATGAAAGTGCTCTTCCACAGTATCTGCTTAGGGCTATTTGAAGCGGAAACAAATCATAGAGACAAAACAGAAAACTCCTTTATTTTGTCAAGTTGCACAGAGCCACTACAATCCATTTTGGATTTAGATTCCCAAATTCGTCAATCTATATAGCAGAGAACAGAGTGAAACCTAAACATAAAAACTGCTAATGTAGACGAACGCTTCAACCTAGAAGAACAAAATTTGGTGAGCCAAGTGGGATTTGTGTACTGATCATTACCACCAAGTATCATCAAGATTGGGTGAAAAAATATTTGCTGGTATTTCAAAACTCTTAATTTCTTGGAAGCTTGGAAACCCCTCTCAAGGATAGTGCTTTTCCACAGCCACTGCTTAGGGCTACTTGAAGAGGAAACAAATCATAGAGACAAAACTGAGAACTCCTTTATTTTGTCAAGTTTCAAAGAGCTACTACAAACCATGTTGGATTTAGAGTTCCAAATTCGTCTATCTATATAGCAGAGAATAGAGTGAAACCTCATATTGAAACTTCTACTGTAGACGAACGCTTCAATCTAGAAGAACATAATTTGGTGAGCCAAGTGGGATTTGTGTACCGATTATTACCACCAAGTATCATCAAGATTGGGTGAAAAAATATTTGCTGGTATATCGGAAACTCATAATTTCTTGGAAGCATGGCAACCCTTCTCAATGAAAGTGCTTTTCCACAGTCTCTGCTTAGGGTTACATGAAGCGGAAACAAAATCATAGAGACAAAACTGAGAACTCCTTTATTTTGTCAAGTTTCAAAGAGCTACTACAAACGGTATTGAATTTGGAGTTCCAAATTCATCTTTCTATATAGGGGAGAACAGAATGAAACCTAAATATAAAAACTGCTACTGTAAACGAACGCTTCAACCTAGAAGAACAAAATTTGGTGAGCCAAGTGGGATTTGTGTACTGATCATTACCACCAAGTATCATCAAGATTCAGTGAAAAAATATTTGCTGGTATTTCGGAAACTCGTTATTTCTTAGAAGCTTGGCAACCCCTCTCAATGAAAGTTATTTTCCACAGTCTGTGCCAAGGACTACTTGAAGAGGAAACAAAACATAGAGACAAAATTGAGAACTACTTTATTTTGTTAAGTTTCAAAGAGCTACTGCAAACCATGTTGGATTTAGAGTTCCAAATTCATCTATCTACATAGGAGAGAACAGAGGGAAACCTAAATATAAAAACTGCTAAGGTAGACGAACGCTTCAATCTCGAAGAACAAAATTTGGTGAGCCAAGTGGGATTTGTGTAGTGATCATTACCACCAAGTATCATCAACATTGGGTGAAAAAATATTTGCTGGTATTTCGGAAACTCGTAATTTATTGGAACCTTGGCAACCCCTTTCAATGAAAGTGCTTTTTCACAGTCTCTGCTTAGGGCTACATGAAGCGGAAACAAATCATAGAGACAAAACTGAGAGCTCCTTTACTTTGTCAAGTTTCAAAGAGCTACTGCAAACCATATTGGATTTAGAGTTCCAAATTCATCTATCTATATAGGAGAGAACAGAGTAAAACCTAAAAATAAAAACTGCTACTGTAGACAAATGCTTCAACCTAGAAGAACAAAATTTGGTGACCCAAGTGGGATTTGTACTTGTCCTTACCACCAAGTATCATCAAGATTGGTGAAAAAATATTTGCTGGTATTTCGGAAACTCGTTATTTCTTAGAAGCTTTGCCACCCCTCTCAATGAAAGTGCTTTTCCACAGTCTGTGCCTAAGGCTACTTAAAGAGGAAGCAAACCATAGAGTCAAAACTGAGAACTCCTTTATTTTGTCAAGTTTCAAAGAGCTACTACAAACCATGTTGGATCTAGAGTTCCAAATTCATCTATCTATATAGGAGAGAACAGAGTGAACCCTATAAATAAAAACTGCTACTGTAAACGAACGCTTTTTCCTAGAAGAACAAAATTTGGTGAGCCAAGTGGGATTTGTGGACTTGTCATTACCACCAAGTGTCATCAAGATTGCGTAAAAAAATATGTGCTGGTATTTCGGAAACTCGTAATTTCTTGGAGGCTTGGCAACCCCTCTCAAGGAAAGTGCTTTTTTACAGACACTGCTTAGGGCTACTTGAAGCGGAAACAAATCATGGAGAAAAAAGTGAGAACTCCTTTATTTTGTCAATTTTCAAAGAGCTACTACAATCCATGTTTGATTTAGAGTTCCAAATTCTTCTATCTATATAGGAGAGAACAGAGTGAAACCTAAAAATAAATACTGCTACTGAAAACGAACGCTTCAATCTAGAAGAACATAATTTGGTGAGCCAAGTGGGATTTGTGTACCGATTATTACCACCAAGTATCATCAAGATTGGGTGAAAAAATATTTGCTGGTATTTCTGAAACTCGTTATTTCTTAGAAGCTTGGCAACCCCTCTCAATGAAAGTTATTTTCCACAGTCTGTGCCAAGGACTACTTGAAGAGGAAACAAAACATAGAGAGAAAACTGAGAACTACTTTATTTTGTCAAGTTTCAAAGAGCTACTGCAAACCATGTTGGATTTAGAGTTCCAAATTCATCTATCTATATAGGAGAGAACAGAGTGAAACCTAAATATAAAAACTGCTACTGAAGATGAACGCTTCAACCTAGAAGAACAAAATTTGGTGAGCTAAGTGGGATTTGTGTACTGATCATTACCACCAAGTGTAATCAAGATTGCGTGAAAAAATATTTGCTGGTATTTCGGAAATTCGTTATTTCTTAGAAGATTGGCAGCCCCACTCAATGAAAGTGCTTTTCCACAGTCTGTTCCTAGGGGTACTTGAAGAGGAAACAAACCATTGAGACAAAGCTGAGAACTCCTTTATTTTGTCAAGTTTCAAAGAACTACTACAAACCATGTTGGATTTAGAGTTCCAAAATCATCTATCTATATTGCAGAGAACAGAGTGAAACCTAAAAATAAAAACTGCTACTGTAAACGAACGCTTCAACCTAGAAGAACAAAATTTGGTGATCCAAGTGGGATTTGTGTACTGATCATTACCATCAAGTATCATCAAGATTCGGTGAAAAAATATTTGTGGGTATTTCGGGAACGCGTTATTTTATAGAAGATGGGCAACCGCTCTCAATGAATGTGTTTTTCCACAGTCTGTGCCTTGGTCTACTTGAAGAGGAAACAAAACATAGAGACAAAACTGAGAACTACTTTATTTTGCCAAGTTTCAAAGAGCTACTGCAAACCATGTTGTATTTAGAGTTCCAAATTCATCTGTCTATATAGGAGAGAAAAGCGTGAAACCTACGTATAAAAACTGCTACTGCAAACGAATGCTTCAGCCTAGAAGAAAAAAATTTGTTGAGCCAAGTGGGATTTGGGTACTGATCATTACCATCAAGTATCATCAAGATTCGGTGAAAAAATAATTGCTGGTATTTCGGAAACTCGTTATTTCTTAGAAGCTTGGCAACCCCTCTTAATGAAAGTGCTTTTCCACAGTCTGTGCCTAGGAATACTTGAAGAGGAAACAAAACATAGAGACAAAACTGAGAACTACGTTATTTTGTCAAGTTTCAAAGAGCTACTGCAAACCGTGTTGGATTTAGAGTTCCAAATTCATATATCTATATAGGAGAGAACAGAGGGAAACCTAAATTTAAAAACTGCTACAGTAGACGAACGCTTCAACCTAGAAGAACAAAATTTGGTGAGCCAAGTGGGATTGGTGTACTGATCATTACCACCAAGTATTATCAACAGTGGGAGTAAAAATGTTTGCTGGTATTTCGAAAACTCGTTATTTCTTAGAAAGTTGGCAACCCCTCTCAATGAAAGTGCTTTTCCACCATCTGTGCCTAGGGCTACTGGAAGAGGAAACAAACCATAGAGACAAAACTGAGAACTCCTTTATTTTGTCAAGTTTCAAAGAGCTACTACAAACCATGTTGGATTTAGAGTTCCAAATTCATCTATCTATATAGGAGAGAAAAGAGTAAAACCAAAATATAAAAACTGCTACTGTAGACGAACGCTTCAACCTCGAAGAACAAAATTTGGTGAGCCAAGTGGGATTTGTGTACTGATCATTACCACCAAGTATCATCAAGATTGGGAGAGAAAATATTTGCTGCTATTTCATAAACTTGTTATTTCTTAGAAGCTTGGCAACCCCTCTCAATGAAAGTGCTTTTCCACAGTCTCTGCTTAGGGCTACTTGAAGCGGAAACAAATCATAGAGACAAAACTGAGAACTCCTTTATTTTGTCAAGTTTCAAAGAGCTACTACAAACGATATTGGATTTAGAGTTCCAAATTCATCTATCTATATAGGAGAGAACAGAGAAAAAAATAAAATTAAAAACTGCTACTGTATACGAATGCTTCAACCTAGAAGAACAAAATTTGGTGAGCCAAGTGGGATTTGTACTTGTCCTTACCACCAAGTATCATCAAGATTGGGTGAAAAAATATTTGCTGGTATTTCGGAAACTCGTTATTTCGTAGAAGCTTTGCCACCCCTCTCAATGAAAGTGCTTTTCCACAGTCTGTGCCTAGGGCTACTTGAAGAGGAAACAAACCATAGAGTCAAAACAGAGAACTCCTTTATTTTGTCAAGTTTCAAAGAGCTACTACAAACCATGTTGGATCTAGAGTTCCAAATTAATCTATCTATATAGGAGAGAACAGAGTGAACCCTATAAATAAAAACTGCTACTGTAAACGAACGCTTCATCCTAGAAGAACAAAATATGGTGAGCCAAGTTCGATTTGTGGACTTGTCATTACCACCAAATGTCATCAAGATTGCGTAAAAAAATATGTGCTGGTATTTCAGAAACTGGTAATTTCTTGGAAGCTGGGCAACCCCTCTCAAGGAGAGTGCTTTTCCACAGACACTGCTTAGGGCTACTTGAAGCGGAAACAAATCATGGAGAAAAAAGTGAGAACTCCTTTATTTTTTCAAGTTTCAAAGAGCTACTACAATCCATGTTTGATTTAGAGTTCCAAATTCATCTATCTGTATAGCAGAGAACAGAGTGAAACCTAAATATAAAAATTGCTACTGTAGACGAACGCTTCAACCTAGAAGAACAAAATTTGGTGAGCCAAGTGGGATTTGTGTACCGATCATTACCACCACGTATCATCAACATTGGGTGAAAAAACATTTTCTGGTATTTCGGAAACTCGTAATTTCTTGGAAGCTTGGCAACCCCTCTCAATGAAAGTGCGTTTTCACCGTCTGTGCCTAGGGCTACTTGAAGAGGAAACAAACCATAGAGACAAAACAGAGAACTCCTTTATTTTGTCAAGTTTCAAAGAGCCACTACAAACAATGTTGGATTTAAAGTTCCAAATTCATCTATCTATATAGCAGAGAATAGATGAAAAATAAACATAAAAACTGCTACTGTAGACGAACGCTTCAACCTAGAAGAACAAAATTTTGTGAGAAAACTGGGATTTGTGTACTGATCATTACCACCAAGTATCATCAAGATTGGGTAAAAAAATATTTGCTGGTATTTCGGAAACTCGTAATTTCATGGAAGTTTGGCAACCCCTCTCAAGGAAAGTGCTTTTCCACAGTCACTGCTTAGGGCTACATGAAGCGGAAACAAATCATAGAGACAAATCTGAGAACTCCTTTATTTTGTCAAGTTTCAAAGAGCTACTACAAACCATGTTGTATTTAGAGTTCCAAATTCATCTATCTATATAGGAGAGAACAGAGTGAAACCTAAAAATAAAAACTGCTACTGTAACGAATGCTTCAACCTAGAAGAACAAAATTTGGTGAGCCAAGTGGGATTTGTGGACTGATCCTCACCACCAAGTGTCATTAAGATTGGGTGAAAAAATATTTGCTGGTATTTCGTAAACTCATTATTTCTTAGAAGCTTGGCAACCCCTCTCAATGAAAGTGCTTTTCCACAGTCTGTTCCTAGGGCTACTTGAAGAGGAAACAAACAGTAGAGACAAAACTGAGAACTCATGTATTTTTTCAAGTTTCAAAGAGCTACTACAAACCATGTTGGATTTAGAGTTCCAAATTCATCTATCTATATAGGAGAGAACAGAGTGAAACCTAAAAATAAAAACTGCTACTGTAAACGAACGCTTCAACCGAGAAGAACAAAATTTGCTGAGCCAAGTGGGATTTGTGGACTTGTCATTACCACTACGTATGATCAAGATTGGGTGAAAAAATATTTGCTGGTATTTCGGAAACTCGTTATTTCTTGGAAGCTTGGCAATCCCTCTCAATGAAAGTGGTTTTCCACAGTCTGTGCCTAGGGCTACTTGAAGAGGAAACAAACCATAGAGACAAAACTGAGAACTCCTTTATTTTGTCAAGTTTCAAAGACCTACTACAAACCATGTTGGATTTAGAGTTCCAAATTCATCTATCTCTATACGAGAGAACAGAGTGAAACCTAAAAGTAAAAACTGCTACTGAAAACGAACGCATCACCTTGAAGAAAAAAATTTGGTGGGTCAAGTGGGATTTCTCTACCGATAGTAAACACCAAGTATCATAAAGTTTGGGTGAAAAAATATTTGCTGGTATTTCGGAAACTCATAATTTCTTGGAAGCTTGGCAACCCCTCTCAATGAAAGTGCGTTTCCACCGTCTGTGCCTAGGGCTACTTGAAGAAGAAACAAACCATATAGACAAAACAGAGAACTCCTTTGTTTTGTCAAGTTGCAAAGATCCACCTCAAACCATGTTGCATTTAGAGTTCCCAATTCATCTATCTATATAGCAGAGAACAGAGTGAAAACCAAACATAAAAAATGCTACTGTAGACGAACGCTTCAACCTAGAAGAACAAAATTTGGTGAGCCAAGTGGAATTTGTGGACTTGTCATTACCTCCACGTACCATCAAGATTGGGTGAAAAAATATTTTCTGGTATTTCGGAAACTCGTAATTTCTTGGAAGCTTGGCAACCGCTCTCAATGAAAGTGCTTTTCCACAGTCTCTGCGTAGGGCTACTTGAAGCGGAAACAAATCATAGAAACAAAACTGAGAACTCCTTTATTTTGTCAAGTTTCAAAGAGCTACTACAAACCATATTGGATTTAGAATTCCAAATTCATCTATCTATATAGGAGAGAACAGAGTGAAACCTAAATATAAAAACTGCTACTGTAGACGAACGCTTCAACCTAGAAGAAGAAAATTTGGTGAGCCATTTGGGATTTGTGTACTGATCTTCACCACCAAGTATCATCAAGATTGGGTAAAAAAATATTTGCTGGTAATTCGGAAACTCGTTATTTCTTAGAAGCTTGGCAACCCCTCTCAATGAAAGTGCTTTTCCACAGTCTCTGCTTAGGGCCATTGAAGCGATAACAAATCATAGAGACAAAACAGAGAACTCCTTTATTTTGTGAAGTTGCACAGAGCCAATACAATCCATTTTGGATTTAGATTTCCAAATTCGTCTATCTATATAGCAGAGAACAGAGTTAAACCTAAACATAAAAACTGCTAATGTAGACGAACGCTTTAACCTAGAAGAACAAAATTTGGTGAGCCAAATGGGATTTGTGTACTGATCATTACCACCAAGTTTCATCAAGTTTGGGTGAAAAAATATTTGCTGGTATTTCAAAACTCTTAATTTCTTGGAAGCTTGGAAACCCCTCTCAAGGATAGTTTTTTTCCAGAGCCAATGCTTATGGCTACTTGAAGTAGAAACAAATCATAGAGACAAAAATGAGAACTCTTTTATATTGTCAAGTTTCAAAGAGCTACTACAAACCATGTTGGATTTAGAGTTCCAAATTCATCTATCTATATAGGAGAGAACAGAGTGAAACCTAAAAATAAAAACTGCTACTGTAGACGAACGCTTCAACCTAGAAGAACAAAATTTGGTGAGCCAAGTGGGATTTGTGGACTTGTCATTACCACCATGTATGATCAAGATTGGGTGAAAAAATATTTGCTGGTATTTCGGAAACTCGTTATTTCTTCGAAGCTTGGCAACCCCACTCAATGAAAGTGCTTTTCCACAGTCTCTTCCTAGGGGTACTTGAAGAGGAATCAAACCATAGAGACAAAACTGAGAACTCCTTTATTTTGTCAATTCTCAAAGAGCTACTGCAAACCATGTTGGATTTAGAGTTCCAAATTCATCTATCTATATAGGAGAGAACAGAGTGAAACCTAAAAATAAAAACTGCTACTGTAAACAAACGCTTCAACCTAGAAGAACAAAATTTGGTTAGCCAAGTGTAATTTGTGGACTTGTCATTACCTCCACGTACCATAAAGATTGGGTGAAAAAATATTTTCTGGTATTTCGGAAACTCGTAATTTCTTGGAAGCTTGGCAACCGCTCTCAATGAAAGTGCTTTTCCACAGTCTCTGCTTAGGGGTACTTGAAGCGAAAACAAATCATAGAGACAAAACTGAGAACTTTTTTATTTTGTCAAGTTTCAAAGAGCTACTACAAACCATGTTGGATTTAGAGTTCCAAATTCATCTATCTATATGGGAGAGAAGAGAGTGAAACATAATATAAAAACTGCTACTGTAGACGAACGCTTCAACCTAGAAGAAGAAAATTTGGTGAGCCATTTGGGATTTGTGTATTGACTTCACCACCAAGTATCATCAAGATTGCGTAAAAAAATATTTGCTGGTAATTCGGAAACTCGTGATTTCTTAGAACCTTGGCAACCCCTCTCAATGAAAGTGCTCTTCCACAGTCTCTGCTTAGGGCTACTTGAAGCGGAAACAAATCATAGAGACAAAACAGAGAACTCCTTTATTTTGTCAAGTTGCAAAGAGCCACACAATCCATTTTGGATTTAGATTTCCAAATTCGTCTATCTATATAGCAGAGAACAGAGTGAAACCTAAACATAAAAACTGCTAATGTAGACGAACGCTTCAACCTAGAAGAACAAAATTTGGTGAGCCAAGTGGGATTTGTGTACTGATCATTACCACCAAGTATCATCAAGATTGGGTGAAAAAATATTTGCTGGTATTTCAAAACTCTTAATTTCATGGAAGCTTGGAAACCCCTCTCCAAGGATAGTGCTTTTCCACAGCCACTGCTTAGGGCTACTTGAAGAGGAAACAAACCATAGAGACAAAACTGAGAACTCCTTTATTTTGTCAATTCTCAAAGAGCTACTGCAAACCATGTTGGATTTAGAGTTCCAAATTCATCTATCTATATAGGAGAGAACAGAGTGAAATCTAAAAATAAAAACTTCTACTGTAAACGAACGCTTCAACCTAGAAGAACAAAATTTGGTGAGCCAAGTGGGATTTGTGGACTTGTCATTACCACCACGTATGATCAAGATTGGGTGAAAAAATATTTGCTGGTATTTCGGAAACTCGTAATTTCTTGGAAGCTTGGCAACCCCTCTCAATGAAAGTGCTTTTCCACCGTCTGTGCCTAGGGCTACTTGAAGAGGAAACGAACCATAGAGACAAAACAGAGAACTCCTTTATTTTGTCAAGTTTCAAAGAGCCACTACAAACCATGTTGGATTTAAAGTTCCAAATTCATCTATCTATATAGCAGAGAATAGATGAAAAATAAACATAAAAACTGCTACTGTAGACGAACGCTTCAACCTAGAAGAACAAAATTTTGTGAGAAAACTGGGATTTGTGTACTGATCATTACCACCAAGTATCATCAAGATTGGGTAAAAAAATATTTGCTGCTATTTCGGAAACTCGTAATTTCATGGAAGTTTGGCAACCCCTCTCAAGGAAAGTGCTTTTCCACAGTCACTGCTTAGGGCTACATGAAGCGGAAACAAATCATAGAGACAAATCTGAGAACTCCTTTATTTTGTCAAGTTTCAAAGAGCTACTACAAACCATGTTGTATTTAGAGTTCCAAATTCATCTATCTATATTGGAGAGAAGAGAGTGAAACATAATATAAAAACTGCTACTGTAGACGAACGCTACAACCTAGAAGAAGAAAATTGGTGAGCCATTTGGGATTTGTGTACTGATCTTCACCACCAAGTTTCATCAAGATTGGGTAAAAAAATATTTGCTGGTAATTCGGAAACTCGTTATTTCTTAGAACCTTGGCAACCCCTCTCAATGAAAGTGCTCTTCCACAGTCTCTGCTTAGGGCTACTTGAAGCGGAAACAAATCATAGAGACAAAACAGAGAACTCCTTTATTTTGTCAAGTTGCAAAGAGCCACACAATCCATTTTGGATTTAGATTTCCAAATTCGTCTATCTATATAGCAGAGAACAGAGTGAAACCTAAACATGAAAACTGCTAATGTAGACGAACGCTTCAACCTAGAAGAACAAAATTTGGTGAGCCAAGTGGGATTTTTGTACTGATCATTACCACCAAGTATCATCAAGATTGGGTGAAAAAATATTTGCTGGTATTTCAAAACTCTTAATTTCATGGAAGCTTGGAAACCCCTCTCCAAGGATAGTGCTTTTCCACAGCCACTGCTTAGGGCTACTTGAAGAGGAAACAAATCATAGAGACAAAACTGAGAACTCCTTTATTTTGTCAAGTTTCAAAGAGCTACTACAAACCATGTTGGATTTAGAGTTCCAAAATCATCTATCTATATATGAGAGAATAGAGTGAAACCTAGAAATAAAAACTGCTACTGAAAACGAACGCTTCAACCTAGAAGAACAAAATTTGGTGAGCCAACTGGGATTTGTGTACTGATCATCACCACCAAGTATCATCAAGATTGGGTGAAAAAATATTTGCTGGTATTTCGGAAACTCGTTATTTCTTATAAACTTGGCAACCCCTCTCAATGAAAGTGCTTTTCCACAGTCTTTGCCTAGGGCTACTTGAAGAGGAAACAAACCATAGAGACAAAGCTGATATCTCCTTTATTTTGTCAAGTTTCAAAGAGCTACTACAAACCATGTTGGATTTAGAGTTCCAAATTCATCTATCTATATAGCAGAGAACAGAGTGAAACCTAAATATAAAAACTGCTACTGTAGACGAACGCTTCAACCTAGAAGAACAAAATTTGGTGAGCCAAGTTGGATTTGTGAACTTGTCCTTACCACCAAGTATCATCAAGATTGGGTGACAAAATATTTGCTGGTATTTCAGAACCTCGTTATTTCTAAGAAGCTTGGCAACCCATCTCAATTAAAGTGGTTTTCCACAGTCTGTGCCAGGGCTACTTGAAGAGGAAACAAACCATAGAGACAAAAGTGAGAACTCCTTTATTTTGTCAAGTTTCAAAGGGCTACTACAAACCATATTGGATTTAGAGTTCCAAATTCATCTATCTATATAGGAGAGAACAGAGTGAAACCTAAATATAAAAACTGCTACTGTAGACGAACCCTTCAACCTAGAAGAACAAAATTTGGTGAGCCAAGTGGGATTTGTGTACCGATCTTCACCACCAAGTATCATCAAGATTGGGTGAAAAAATATTTGCTGGTAATTCGGAAACTCGTTCTTTCTTAGAAGCTTGGCAACCCCTCTCAATGAAAGTGCTTTTCCACAGTCTCTCCTTAGGGCTACTTGAAGCGGAAACAAATAATAGAGACAAAAGTGAGAACTCCTTTATTTTGTCAAGTTTCAAGGAGCTACTACAAACCATGTTGGATTTAGAGTTCCAAATTCATCTATCTATATAGGAGAGAACAGAGTAAAGCCTAAAAATAAAAACTGCTACTGAAATCGAACGCTTCAACTTAGAAGAACAAAATTTGGTGAGTCAAGTGGCATTGGTGTACCGATCGTAAACACCAAGTATCATCACGATTGGGTGAAAAAATATTTGCTGGTATTTCGGAAACTCGTAATTTCTTGGAAGCTTGGCAACCCCTCTCAATGAAAGTGCGTTTCCACCGTCTGTGCCTAGGGCTACTTGAAGAAGAAACAAACCATAGAGACAAAACAGAGAACTCCTTTATTTTGTCAAGTTTCAAAGACCCACTAAAAACCATGTTGGATTTAATGTTCCAAATTCATCTATCTATATAGCAGAGAACAGATGAAAAATAAACATAAAAACTGCTACTGTAGACGAACGCTTCATTCTAGAAGAACAAAATTTTGTGAGAAAACTGGGATTTGTGTACTGATCATTATCACCAAGTATCATCAAGATTGGGTGAAAAAATATTTGCTGGTATTTCGGAAACTCGTAATTTCATGGAAGTTTGGCAACCCCTCTCAAGGAAAGTGCTTTTCCACAGTCACTGCTTAGGGCTACATGAAGCGGAAACAAATCATAGAGACAAAACTGAGAACTCCATAATTTTGTCAAATTTCAAAGAGCTACTACATACCATGTTGGAATTAGAGTTCCAAATTCATCTATCTATATAGCAGAGAACGGAGTGAAACCTAAATATAAAAATTGCTACTGTAGACGAACGCTTCAACCTAGAAGAACAAAATTTGGTGAGCCAAGTGGGATTTGTGTACCGATCATTACCCCCACGTATCATCAACATTGCGTGAAAGAAATATTTTCTGGTATTTCGGAAACTCGTAATTTCTTGGAAGCTTTTCAACCCCTCTCAATGAATGTGCGCTTCCACCGTCTGTGCCTAGGGCTACTTTAAGAGGAAACAAAACATAGAGACAAAACAGAGAACTCCTATATTTTGTCAAGATTCAAAGAGCCTCCACAAACCATGTAGGATTTAGAGTTCCAAATTCATCTATCTATATAGCAGAGAACAGATGAAACATAAACATAAATACTGCTACTGTAGACGAACTCTTCAACCTAGAAGAACAAAATTTGGTGAGAAAAGTGGGATTTGTGTACCGATCTTCACCACCAAGTATCATCAAATTGGGTGAAAAAATATTTGCTGGTAATTCGGAAACTCGTTCTTTCTTAGAAGCTTGGCAACCCCTCTCAATGAAAATGCTATTCCACAGTCTCTGCATAGGGCTACTTGAAGCGGAAACAAATCATAGAGACAAATCTGAGAACTCCTTTATTTTGTCAAGTTTCAAAGAGCTACTACAAACCATGTTGGATTTAGAGTTCCAAATTCATCTATCTATATAGGAGAGAACAGAGTGAAACCTAAAAATAAAAACTGCTACTGTAACGAATGCTTCAACCTAGAAGAACAAAATTTGGTGAGCCATGTGGGATTTGTGGACTGATCCTCACCACCAAGTGTCATTAAGATTTGGTGAAAAAATATTTGCTGGTATTTCGTAAACTCGTTATTCCTTAGAAGCTTGGCAACCCCTCTCAATGAAAGTGCTTTTCCACAGTCTGTTCCTAGGACTACTTGAAGAGGAAACAAACAGTAGAGACAAAACTGAGAACTCCTTTATTTTGTCAAGTTGCAAAGAGCCACTACAATCCATTTTGGATTTAGATTTTAAAATTCGTCTATCTATATAGCAGAGAACAGAGTGAAACCTAAACATAAAAACTGCTAATGTAGACGAACGCTTCAACCTAGAAGAACCAAATTTGGTGAGCCAAGTGGGATTTGTGTACTGATCATTACCACCAAGTATCATCAAGATTGGGTGAAAAAATATTTGCTGGTATTTCAAAATTCTTAATTTCTTGGAAGCTTGGCAACCCCTCTCAATGAAAGTGCGTTTCCACCGTCTGTGCCTAGGGCTACTTGAAGAGGAAACAAACCATAGAGACAAAACAGAGAACTCCTTTATTTTGTCAAGTTTCAAAGAGCCACTACAAGCCATGTTGGATTTAGAGTTCCAAATTCATCTATCTATATAGCAGAGAACAGATGAAAAATAAACATAAAAACTGCTACTGTAGACCCACGCTTCAACCTAGAAGAACAAAATTTGGTGAGAAATGTGGGATTTGTGTACTGATCATTACCACCAAGTATCATCAAGATTGGGTTAAAAAATATTTGCTGCTATTTCGGAAACTCGTAATTTCATGGATGTTTGGCAACCCCTCTCAAGGAAAGTGCTTTTCCACAGTCACTGCTTAGGGCTACTTGAAGCGGAAACAAATCATAGAGACAAAACTGAGAACTCCTTTATTTTGTCAAGTTTCAAAGAACTACTTCAAACTATGTTGAATTTAGAGTTCCAAATTCATATATCTATATAGGAGAGAACAGAGTAAAACCTAAAAATAAAAACTGCTACTGTAGACGAATGCTTCAACCTAGAATAACAAAATTTGGTGAGCCAAGTGGGATTTGTGGACTTGTCCTTACCACCCAGTATCATCAAGATTGGGTGACAAAATATTTGCTGGTATTTCAGAAACTCGTAATTTTTAGGAAGCTGGCAAACCCTTTCAATGAAAGTGCTTTTCCACAGTATCTGCTTAGGGCTACATGAAGCGGAAACAAATCATAGAGACAAAACTGAGAACTCCTTTACTCTGTCAAGTTTCAATGAGCTACTACAAACCATATTGGATTTAGATTTCCAAATATATCTATCTTTATAGGAGAGAACAGAGTGAAACCTAAATATAAAAACTGCTACTGTAGACGAATGCTTCAACCTAGAAGAACAAAATTTTGTGAGCCAAGAGGGATTTGTGTACTGATCATTACCACAAAGTGTCATCAAGATTGCGTGAAAAAATATTTGCTGGTATTTCGCATACTCGTTATTTTTTAGAAGCTTGTCAACCCCACTCAATGAAAGTGCTTTTCCACAGTGTGTACCTAGGGGTACTTGAAGAGGAAAAAAACCATAGAGACAAAACTGAGAACTACTTTATTTTGTCAAGTTTCAAAGAGCTACTACAAACCATGTTGGATTTAGAGTTCCAAATTCATCTATCTATATATAAGAGAACAGAGTGAAACCTAAAAATAAAAACTGCTACTGTAGACGAAGGCTTCAACATTGAAGAACAAAATTTGGTGAGCCAAGTGGGATTTGTGGACTTGTCATTACCACCACGAATGATCAAGATTGGGTGAAAAAATATTTGCTGGTATTTCGGAAACTCGTAATTTCTTGGAAGCTTGGCAACCCCTCACAATGAAAGTGCTTTTCCACAGTCTCTGCTTAGGGCTACTCGAAGCGGAAACAAATCGTAGAGAGAAAACTGAGAACTCCTTTATTTTGTCATGTTTCAAAGAGCTACTACAAACCATGTTGGATTTAGAGTTCCAAATTTATCTATCTATATAGGAGAGAACAGAGTGAAACCTAAAAATAAAAACTGCTACTGAAAACGAATGCTTCAACCTAGAAGAATAAAATTTGGTGAGGCAAGTTGGATTTGTGTACCGATCGTAAACACCAAGCATCATCAAGATTGGGTGAAAAAATATTTGCTGGTAATTCGGAAACTCGTTATTTCTTAGAAGCTTGGCAACCACTCTCAATGAAAATGGTTTTCCACAGTCTCTGCTTAGGGCTACTTGAAGCGAAAACAAATCATAGAGACAAAACTGAGAACTCCTTTACTTTGTCAAGTTTCAAAGAGCTACTGCAAACGATGTTGGATTTAGAGGTCCAAATTCATCTATCTATATAGGAGAGAACAGAGTAAAACCTAAAAATAAAACTGATACTGTAGACGAATGCTTCAACCTAGAATAACAAAATTTGGTGAGCCAAGTGGGATGTGTGGACTTGTCCTTACCACCAAGTATCATCAAGATTGGGTGACAAAATATTTGCTGGTATTTTGGAAACTCGCAATTTTTAGGAAGCTGGCAACCCCTTTCAATGAAAGTGCTTTTCCACAGTCTCTGCTTAGGGCTACATGAAGCGGAAACAAATCATAGAGACAAAACTGAGAACTCCTTTACTTTGTCAAGTTTCAGTGAGCTACTACAAACCATATTGGATTTAGATTTCCAAATATATCTATCTTTATAGGAGAGAACAGAGTGAAACCTAAATATAAAAACTGCTACTGTAGACGAATGCTTCAACTTGGAAGAACAAAATTTGGTGAGCCAAGAGGGATTTGTGTACTGATCATTACCACCAAGTGTCATCAAGATTGCGTGAAAAAATATTTGCTGGTATTTCGGAAACTCGTAATTTCTTGGAAGCTTGGCAACCCCTCTGAATGAAATTGCGTTTCCACCATCTGTGCCTAGTACTACTTGAAGAGGAAACAAACCATGGAGAAAAAACAGAGAACACCTTTATTTTGTCAAGTTGCAAAGAGCCACTACAAACCATGTTGGATTTTGAGTTCCAAATTCATCTATCTATATAGCAGAGAACAGAGTGAAACCTAAACATAAAAACTGCTACTGTAGACGAACACTTCAACCTAGAAAAACAAAATTTGGTGAGCCAAGTGGGATTTGTGTACTGATCATTACCAACAAGTATCATCAAGTTTGGGTGAAAAAATATTTGCTGGTATTTCGGAAACTCGTTATTTCTTAGAAGCTTGGCAACCCCTCTCAAGGAAAGTGCTTTTCCACAGTCTGTGCCAGGGCTACTTGAAGAGGAAACAAACCATAGAGACAAAACTGAGAACTCCTTTATTTTGTCAAGTTTCAAAGAGCTACTACAAACCATGTTGGATTTAGAGTTCCAAATTCATCTATCTATATAGGAGAGAACAGAGTGAAGCCTAAAAATAAAGACTGCTACAGTAAACGAACGCTTCAACCTAGAAGAACAAAATTTGGTGAGCCAAGTGGGATTTGTGGACTTGTCATTACCACCACGTATGATCAAGATTGGGTGAAAAAATATTTGCTGGTATTTCGGAAACTCGTAATTTCTTGGAAGCTTGGCAACCCCTATCAATGAACGTGCTTTTCCACATTCTCTGCGAAGGGCTACTTGAAGCGGAAACAAATCATAGAGACAAAACTGAGAACTCCTTTATTTTCTCACGTTTCAAAGAGCTACTACAAACCATGTTGGATTTAGAGTTCCAAATTCATCTATCTATATAGCAGAGAACAGAGTGAAACCTAAATATAAAAACTGCTACTGAAAACGAACGCTTCAACCAAGAAGAACAAAATTTGGTGAGTCAAGTTGGATTTGTGTACCGATCATTACCAGCACGTATCATCAACCTTTGGTGAAAAAATATTTGCTGGTATTTCGGACACTCGTTATTTCTTAGAAACTTGGCAACCTCTCAAAATGAAAGTGCTTTTTCACCGTCGGTGCCTTAGGCTAATAGAAGAGGAAACAAACCATAGAGACAAAACTGAGAAATACTTTATTTTGTCAAGTTTCAAAGAGCTACTAAAGACCATGTTGGATTTAGAGTTCCAAATTCATCTATCTATATGGCAGAGAACAGAGTGAAAGCTAAATATAAAAAACTGCTACTGTAGACGAACAATTCACCCTAGAAGAACAAAATTTGGTGAGCAAAGTGGGATTTGTGTACCGATAGTTACCACCAAGTATCATCAAGATAGGGTGAAAAAATATTTGCTGGTATTTCGGAAACTCGTTATTTCTTAGAAGCTGGCAACAGCTCTCAATGAAAGTGCTTTTCCACAGTCTCTGCTTAGGGCTACTTGAAGCGGAAATAAATCATAGAGACAAAACTGAGAACTCCTTTATTTTGTCAAGTTTAAAAGAGCTACTACAAACCATGTTGGATTTAGAGTTCCAAATTCATCTATCTATATAGGAGAGAACAGAGTAAAACCTAAAATAAAAAACTGCTACTGTAGACGAATGCTTCAACCTAGAAGAACAAAATTTGGTGAGCTAAGTGTGATTTGTGTACTTGTCCTTACCACCAAGTGTCATCAAGATTTGGTGAAAAAATATTTGCTGGTATTTTGGAAACTCGTTATTTCTTATAAACTTGGCAACCCCTCTCAATGAAAGTGCTTTTCCACAGTCTGTGCCTAGGGCTACTTGAAGAGGAAACAAACCATAGAGACAAAACTGATATCTCCTTTATTTTGTCAAGTTTCAAAGAGCTACTACAAACCATGTTGGATTTAGAGTTCCAAATTCATTGATCTATATAGCAGAGAACAGAGTGAAACCTAAATATAAAAACTGCTACTGTAGACGAACGCTTCAACCTAGAAGAACAAAATTTGGTGAGCCAAGTTGGATTTGTGAACTTGTCCTTACCACCAAGTATCATCAAGATTGGGTGACAAAATATTTGCTGGTATTTCAGAAACTCGTTATTTCTAAGAAGCTTGGCAACCCATCTCAATTAAAGTGGTTTTCCACAGTCTGTGCCAGGGCTATTTGAAGAGGAAACAAACCATAGAGACAAAACAGAGAACTCCTTTATTTTGTCAAGTTGCAAAGAGCCACTACAAACTATGTTGGATTTAGAGTTCCCAATTCATCTATCTATATAGCAGAGAACAGAGTGAAAACTAAACATAAAAACTGCTACTGTAGACGAACGCTTCAACCTAGAAGAACAAAATTTGGTGAGCCAAGTGGAATTTGTGGACGTGTCATTACCTCCACGTACCATCAAGATTGGGTGAAAAAATATTTTCTGGTATTTTGGAAACTCGTAATTTCTTGGAAGCTCGGCAACCGCTCTCAATGAAAGTGCTTTTCCACAGTCTCTGCGTAGGGTTACTTGAAGCGGAAAAAAATCATAGAGACAAAACTGAGAACTCCTTTATTTTGTCAAGTTTCAAAGAGCTACTACAAACCATATTGGATTTAGAGTTCCAAATTTATCTATCTATATAGGAGAGAACAGAGTGAAACCTAAATATAAAAACTGCTACTGTAGACGAACGCTTCAACCTAGAAGAACAAAATTTGGTGAGCCAAGTGGGAATTGTGTACTGATCATCACCACCAAGTATCATCAAGATTGGGTGAAAAAATATTTGCTGGTATTTCGGAAACTCGTTATTTCTTAGAAGCTTGGCAACCCCTCTCAATGAAAGTGCTTTTCCACAGTCTCTGCTTAGGGCTACTTGAAGCGATAACAAATCATAGAGACAAAACAGAGAACTCCTTTATTTTGTCAAGTTGCACAGAGCCAATACAATCCATTTTGGATTTAGATTTCCAAATTCGTCTATCAATACAGCAGAGAACAGAGTTAAACCTAAACATATAAACTGCTAATGTAGACGAACGCTTTAACCTAGAAGAACAAAATTTGGTGAGCCAAGTGGGATTTGTGCACTGATCATTACCACCAAGTATCATCAAGTTTGGGTGAAAAAATATTTGCTGGTATTTCAAAACTCTTAATTTCTTGGAACCTTGGAAACCCGTCTCAAGGATAGTGCTTTTCCGGAGCCAATGCTTATGGCTACTTGAAGTAGAAACAAATCATAGAGACAAAACTGAGAACTCTTTTATTTTGTCAAGTTTCAAAGAGCTACTACAAACCATGTTGGATTTAGAGTTCCAAATTCATCTATCTATATAGGAGAGAACAGAGTGAAACCTAAAAATAAAAACTGCTACTGTAAACGAACGCTTCAACCTAGAAGAACAAAATTTGGTGAGCCAAGTGGGATTTGTGGACTTGTCATTACCACCACGTATGACCAAGATTGGGTGAAAAAATATTTGCTATTATTTTGGAAACTCGTTATTTCTTAGAAGCTTGGCAACCCCACTCAATGAAAGTGCTTTTCCACAGTCTGTTCCTAGGGGTACTTGAAGAGGAATCAAACCATAGAGACAAAACTGAGAACTCCTTTATTTTGTCAAGTTTCAAAGAGCTACTACAAACCATGTTGTATTTAGAGTTCCAAATTCATCTATCTATATAGGAGAGAACAGAGTGAAACCTAAATATAAGAATTGCTACTGTAGACGAACGCTTCAACCTAGAAGAACAAAAATTGGTGAGCCAAGTGGGATTTGTGTACTGATCATCACCACCAAGTATCATCAAGATTGGGTGAAAAAATATTTGCTGGTATTTCGGAAACTCGTTATTTCTTAGAAGCTTGGCAACCCCTCTCAATGAAAGTGCTTTTCCACAGTCTGTGCCTAGGGTTAATTGAAGAGGAAAAAAACCATAGAGACAAAACTAAAAACTCCTTTATTTTGTCAAGTTTCAAAGAGCTACTACAAACCATGTTGGATTTAGAGTTCCAAATTCATCTATCTATATAGGAGAGAACAGAGTGAAACCTAAAAATAAAAACTGCTACTGTAAACGAACGCTTCAACCTAGAAGAACAAAATTTGGTGAGCCAAGTGGGATTTGTGGACTTGTCATTACCACCACGTATGATCAAGTTTGGGTGAAAAAATATTTGCTGGTATTTCGGAAACTCGTTATTTCTTGGAAGCTTGGCAACCCCACTAAATGAAAGTACTTTTCCACTATCTGTTCCTATTGGTACTTGAAGAGGAAACAAACCATAGAGACAAAACTGAGAACTCCTTTTTTTTGTCAATTCTCAAAGAGCTACTGCAAACCATGTTGGATTTAGAGTTCCAAATTCATCTATCTATATAGGAGAGAACAGAGTGAAACCTATAAATGAAAACTGCTACTGTAAACAAACGCTTCAACCTAGAAGAACAAAATTTGGTGAGCCAAGTGGAATTTGTGGACTTGTCATTACCTCCACGTACCATCAAGATTGGGTGAAAAAATATTTGCTGGTATTTCGGAAACTCGTAATTTCTTGGAAGCTTGGCAACCGCTCTCAATGAAAGTGCTTTTCCACAGTCTCTGCTTAGGGGTACTTGAAGCGGAAACAAATCATAGAGACAAAAC
The DNA here is from genome assembly GCF_048772815.1 of Callospermophilus lateralis. Classification (NCBI taxonomy): domain Eukaryota; kingdom Metazoa; phylum Chordata; class Mammalia; order Rodentia; family Sciuridae; genus Callospermophilus; species Callospermophilus lateralis. Next base: position 348,293 of record NW_027512433.1, read on the forward strand.
TGAGAACTCCTTTATTTTGTCAAGTTTCAAAGAGCTATTACAAACCATGTTGGATTTAGAGTTCCAAATTCATCTATCTATATAGCAGAGAACAGAGTGAAACCTAAATATAAAAACTGCTACTGAAAACGAACGCTTCAACCAAGAAGAACAAAATTTGCTGAGTCAAGTTGGATTTGTGTACCGATCATTACCAGCACGTATCATCAACCTTTGGTGAAAAAATATTTGCTGGTATTTCGGAAACTAGTTATTTCTTAGAAACTTGGCAACCCCTCAAAATGAAAGTGCTTTTCCACCGTCGGTGCCTTAGGCTAATAGAAGAGGAAACAAACCATATAGACAAAACTGAGAACTACTTTATTTTGTCAAGTTTCAAAGAGCTACTACAGACCATGTTGGATTTAGAGTTCCAAATTCATCTATCTATATGGCAGAGAACAGAGTGAAAGCTAAATATAAAAAAAAAACTGCTACTGTAGACGAACAATTCACCCTAGAAGAACAAAATTTGGTGAGGAAATTGGTATTTGTGTACCGATAGTTACCACCAAGTATCATCAAGATAGGGTGAAAAAATATTTGCTGGTATTTCGGAAACTCGTTATTTCTTAGAAGCTGGCAACAGCTCTCAATGAAATTGCTTTTCCACAGTCTCTGCTTAGGGCTACTTGAAGCGGAAATAAATCATAGAGACAAAACTGAGAACTCCTTTATTTTGTCAAGTTTAAAAGAGCTACTACAAACCATGTTGGATTTAGAGTTCCAAATTCATCTATCTATATAGGAGAGAACAGACTAAAACCTAAAATAAAAACTGCTACTGTAGACGAATGCTTCAACCTAGAAGAACAAAATTTGGTGAGCTAAGTGTGATTTGTGTACTTGTCCTTACCACCAAGTGTCATCAAGATTTGGTGAAAAAATATTTGCTGGTGTTTTGGAAACTCGTTATTTCTTAGAAGCTTAGCCACCCCTCTCAATGAAAGTGCTTTTCCACAGTCTGTGCCTAGGGCTACTTGAAGAGGAAACAAACCATAGAGACAAAACTGAGAACTCCTTTATTTTGTCAAGTTTCAAAGAGCCACTACAAACCATGTTGGATTCGGAGTTCCAAATTCATCTATCTATATAGCAGAGAACAGAGTGAAACCTAAACATAAAAACTGCTACTGTACACGAACGCTTCAAATTCGAAGAACAATATTTGGTGAGCCAAGTGGGATTGATGTACTGATCATTACCACCAAGTATCATCAACATTGTGTGAAAAAAATATTTGCTGGTATTTCGGAAACTCGTAATTTCTTGGAAGCTTGGCAACCCAGCTCAATGAAAGTGCTTTTCCACAGTCAGTGCCTAGGGCTACTTAAAGAGGAAAAAATCCATAGAGACAAAACTGAGAACTCCTTTCTTTTGTCAAGTTTCAAAGAGCTACTACAAACCATGTTGGATTTACAGTACCAAATTCATCTATCTATGTACGAGAGAACAGAGTGAAACCTAAATATTAAAACTGCTCCTGTAGACAAACGCTTCAACATAGAAGAACAAAATTTGGTGAGCCAAGTGGGTTTTGAGTACTGATCATTACCACCAAGTATCATCAACATTGGGTGAAAAAATATTTGCTGGTATTTCGTAAACTCGTTATTTCTTAGAAGCTTGGCAACCCCTCTCAATGAAAGTGCTTTTTCACCGTCGGTGCCTAGGCTACCTGAAAAGGAAACAAACCATAGAGACAAAACTGAGAACTCCTTTCTTTTGTCAAGTTTCAAAGAGCTACTACAAACCATGTTGGATTTAGAGTTCCAAATTCATCTATCTGTATAGCAGAGAACAGAGTGAAACCTAAATATAAATCTGCTACTGTAGATGAAGAATTCAACCTAGAAGAAAAAAATTTGGTGAGCCATTTGGGATTTGTGTACTGATCTTCACCACCAAGTATCATCAAGATTGGGTGAAAAAATATTTGCTGGTATTTCGGAAACTCGTTATTTCTTATAAACTTGTCAACCCCTCTCAATGAAAGTGCTTTTCCACTGTCTGTGCCTAGGGCTACTTGAAGAGGAAACAAACCCTAGAGACAAAACTGATATCTCCTTTATTTTGTCAAGTTTCAAAGAACTACTACAAACCATGTTGGATTTAGAGTTCCAAATTCATCTATCTATATAGCAGAGAACAGAGTGAAACCTAAATATAAAAACTGCTACTGTAGACGAAGGCTAAAACCTAGAAGAACAAAATTTGGTGAGCCAAGTTGGATTTGTGAACTTGTCCTTACCACCAAGTATCATCAAGATTGGGTGACAAAATATTTGCTGGTATTTCAGAAACTCGTTATTTCTAAGAAGCTTGGCAACCCATCTCAATTAAAGTGGTTTTCCACAGTCTGTGCCAGGGCTACTTGAAGAGGAAAAAAACCATAGAGACAAAACAGAGAACTCCTTTATTTTGTCAAGTTGCAAAGAGCCACTACAAACCATGTTGGATTTAGAGTTCCCAATTCATCTATCTATATAGCAGAGAACAGAGTGAAAACTAAACATAAAAACTGCTACTGTAGACGAACGCTTCAACCTAGAAGAACAAAATTTGGTGAGCCAAGTGGAATTTGTGGACTTGTCATTACCTCCACGTACCATCAAGATTGGGTGAAAAAATATTTTCTGGTATTTCGGAAACTCGTAATTTCTTGGAAGCTTGGCAACCGCTCTCAATGAAAGTGCTTTTCCACAGTCTCTGCTTAGGGCTACTTGAAGCGGAAATAAATCATAGAGACAAAACTGAGAACTCCTTTATTTTGTCAAGTTTAAAAGAGCTACTACAAACCATGTTGGATTTAGAGTTCCAAATTCATCTATCTATATAGGAGAGAACAGAGTGAAACCTAAATATTAAAACTGCTCCTGTAGACGAACGCTTCAACCTAGAAGAAGAAAATTTGGTGAGCCATTTGGGATTTGTGTACTGATCTTCACCACCAAGTATCATCAAGATTGGGTAAAAAAATATTTGCTGGTAATTCGGAAACTCGTTATTTCTTAGAAGCTTTGCAACCCCTCTTAATGAAAGTGCTTTTCCACAGTCTCTGCTTAGGGCTACTTGAAGCGATAACAAATCATAGAGACAAAACAGAGAACTCCTTTATTTTGTCAAGTTGCACAGAGCCAATACAATCCATTTTGGATTTAGATTTCCAAATTCGTCTATCTATATAGCAGAGAACAGAGTTAAACGTAAACATAAAAACTGCTAATGTAGACGAACGCTTTAACCTAGAAGAACAAAATTTGGTCAGCCAAGTGGGATTTGTGTACTGATCATTACCACCAAGTATCATCAAGTTTGGGTGAAAAAATATTTGCTGGTATTTCAAAACTCTTAATTTCTTGGAAGCTTGGAAACCCCTCTCAAGGATAGTGCTTTTCCGGAACCAATGCTTATGGCTACTTGAATTAGAAACAAATCATAGAGACAAAACTGAGAACTCTTTTATTTTGTCAAGTTTCAAAGAGCTACTACAAACCATGTTGGATTTAGAGTTCCAAATTCATCTATCTATATAGGAGAGAACAGAGTGAAACCTAAAAATAAAAACTGCTACTGTAAACGAACGCTTCAACCTAGAAGAACAAAATTTGGTGAGCCAAGTGGGATTTGTGGACTTGTCATTACCACCACGTATGATCAAGATTGGGTGAAAAAATATTTGGTGGTATTTCGGAAACTCGTTATTCCTTGGAAGCTTGGCAACCCCACTCAATGAAAGTGCTTTTCCACAGTCTGTTCCTAGGGGTACTTGAAGAGGAATCAAACCATAGAGACAAAACTGTGAACTCCTTTATTTTGTCAAGTTTCAAAGAGCTACTACAAACCATGTTGGATTTAGAATTCCAAATTCATCTATCTATATAGGAGAGAACAGAGTGAAACCTAAATATAAAAACTGCTACTGTAGATGAACGCTTCAACCTAGAAGAAGAAAATTTGGTGAGCCATTTGGGATTTGTGTACTGATCTTCACCACCAAGTATCATCAACATTGGGTGAAAAAATATTTGCTGGTATTTCGGAAACTCGTTATTTCTTAGAAGATGGCAACCCCTCTCAGTGAAAGTGCTTTTTCACCGTCGGTGCCTAGGCTACCTGAAGAGGAAACAAACCATAGAGACAAAGCTGAGAACTCCTTTCTTTTGTCAAGTTGCAAAGAGCCACTACAAACCATGTTGGATTTAGAGTTCCCAATTCATCTATCTATATAGCAGAGAACAGAGTGAACTAAACATAAAAACTGCTACTGTAGACGAACGCTTCAACCTAGAAGAACAAAATTTGGTGAGCCAAGTGGAATTTGTGGACTTGTCATTACCTCCACGTATCATCAAGATTGGGTGAAAAAATATTTTCTGGTATTTCGGAAACTCGTAATTTCTTGGAAGCTTGGCAACCGCTCTCAATGAAAGTGCTTTTCCACAGTCTCTGCGTAGGGCTACTTGAAGCGGAAACAAATCATAGAGACAAAACTGAGAACTCCTTTATTTTGTCAAGTTTCAAAGAGCTACTACAAACCATTTTGGATTTAGTGTTCCAAATTTATCTATCTATATAGGAGAGAACAGAGTGAAACCTAAATATAAAAACTGCTACTGTAGACGAACGCTTCAACCTAGAAGAAGAAAATTTGGTGAGCCATTTGGGATTTGTGTACTGATCTTCACCACCAAGTATCATCAAGATTGGGTAAAAAAATATTTGCTGGTAATTCGGAAACTCGTTATTTCTTAGAAGCTTTGCAACCCCTCTTAATGAAAGTGCTTTTCCACAGTCTCTGCTTAGGGCTACTTGAAGCGATAACAAATCATAGAGACAAAACAGAGAACTCCTTTATTTTGTCAAGTTGCACAGAGCCAGTACAATCCATTTTGGATTTAGATTTCCAAATTCGTCTATCTATATAGCAGAGAACAGAGTTAAACCTAAACATAAAAACTGCTAATGTAGACGAACGCTTTAACCTAGAAGAACAAAATTTGGTGAGCCAAGTGGGATTTGTGTACTGATCATTAGCACCAAGTATCAACAAGTTTGGGTGAAAAAATATTTGCTGGTATTTCAAAACTCTTAATTTCTTGGAAGCTTGGAAACCCCTCTCAAGAATAGTGCTTTTCCGGAACCAATGCTTATGGCTACTTGAAGTAGAAACAAATCATAGTGACAAAACTGAGAACTCTTTTATTTTGTCAAGTTTCAAAGAGCTACTACGAACCATATTGGATTTAGAGTTCCAAATTCATCTATCTATATAGCAGAGAACAGAGTGAAACCTAAACATAAAAACTGCTACTGTAGACGAACGCTTCAAATTCGAAGAACAATATTTGGTGAGCCAAGTGGGATTGGTGTACTGATCATTACCACCAAGTATCATCAACATTGTGTGAAAAAAATATTTGCTGGTATTTCGGAAACTCGTAATTTCTTGGAAGCTTGGCAACCCAGCTCAATGAAAGTGCTTTTCCACAGTCAGTGCCTAGGGCTACTTAAAGAGGAAAAAATCCATAGAGACAAAACTGAGAACTCCTTTCTTTTGTCAAGTTTCAAAGAGCTACTACAAACCATGTTGGATTTACAGTTCCAAATTCATCTATCTATGTACGAGAAAACAGAGTGAAACCTAAATATTAAAACTGCTCCTGAAGACGAACGCTTCAACATAGAAGAACAAAATTTGGTGAGCCAAGTGGGTTTTGAGTACTGATCATTACCACCAAGTATCATCAACATTGGGTGAAAAAATATTTGCTGGTATTTCGGAAACTCGTTATTTCTTAGAAGCTTGGCAACCCCTCTCAATGAAAGTGCTTTTTCACCGTCGGTGCCTAGGCTACCTGAAAAGGAAACAAACCATAGAGACAAAACTGAGAACTCCTTTCTTTTGTCAAGTTTCAAAGAGCTACTACAAACCATGTTGGATTTAGAGTTCCAAATTCATCTATCTGTATAGCAGAGAACAGAGTGAAACATAAATATAAATCTGCTACTGTAGATGAAGAATTCAACCTAGAAGAAAAAAATTTGGTGAGCCATTTGGGATTTGTGTACTGATCTTCACCACCAAGTATCATCATAATTGGGTGAAAAAATATTTGCTGGTATTTCGGAATCTCGTTATTTCTTATAAACTTGGCAACAACTCTCAATGAAAGTGCTTTTCCACAGTCTGTGCCTAGGGCTACTTGAAGAGGAAACAAACCATAGAGACAAAACTGATATCTCCTTTATTTTGTCAAGTTTCAAATAGCCACTACAAACCATGTTGGATTTAGAGTTCCCAATTCATCTATCTATATAGCAGAGAACAGAGTGAAAACTAAACATAAAAACTGCTACTGTAGACGAACGCTTCAACATAGAAGAAGAAAATTTGGTGAGCCATTTGGGATTTGTGTAGTGATCTTCACCTCCAAGTATCAACAACATTGGGTGAAAAAATATTTGCTGGTATTTCGGAAACTCGTTATTTCTTAGAAGCTTGGCAACCCCTCTCAATGAAAGTGCTTTTTCACCGTCGGTGCCTAGGCTACCTGAAGAGGAAACAAACCATAGAGACAAAGCTAAGAACTCCTTTCTTTTGTCAAGTTTCAAAGAGCTACTACAAACCATGTTGGATTTAGAGTTCCAAATTCATCTATCTGTATAGCAGAGAACAGAGTGAAACCTAAATATAAAACAGCTACTGTAGATGAAGAATTCAACCTAGAAGAAAAAAATTTGGTGAGCCATTTGGGATTTGTGTACTGATCTTCACCACCAAGTATCATCAAGATTGGGTGAAAAAATATTTGCTGGTATTTCGGAAACTCGTTATTTCTTATAAACTTGGCCACCCCTCTCAATGAAAGTGCTTTTCCACAGTCTGTGCAGGGGCTACTTGAAGAGGAAACAAACCACAGAGACAAAACTGATATCTCCTTTATTTTGTCAAGTTTCAAAGAGCTACTACAAACCATGTTGGATTTAGAGTTCCAAATTCATCTATCTATATAGCAGAGAACAGAGTGTAACCTAAATATAAAAACTTTTACTGTAGACGAACGCTTCAACCTAGAAGAACAAAATTTGGTGAGCCAAGTAGGATTTGTGAACTTGTCCTTACCACCAAGTATCATCAAGATTGGGTGACAAAATATTTGCTGGTATTTCAGAAACTCGTTATTTCTAAGAAGCTTGGCAACCCATCTCAATTAAAGTGGTTTTCCACAGTCTATGTCAGGGCTACTTGAAGAGGAAACAAACCCTAGAGACAAAACAGAGAACTCCTTTATTTGGTCAAGTTGCAAAGAGCCACTACAAACCATATTGGATTCAGAGTTCCAAATTCATCTATCTATATAGGAGAGAACAGAGTGAAACCTAAATATAAAAACTGCTACTGTAGACGAACGCTTCAACCTAGAAGAAGAAAATTTGGTGAGCCATTTGGGATTTGTGTACTGATCTTCACCACCAAGTGTCATCAACATTGGGTGAAAAAATATTTGCTGGTATTCCGGAAACTCGTTATTTCTTAGAAGCTTGGCAACCCCTCTCAGTGAAAGTGCTTTTTCACCGTCGGTGCCTAGGCTACCTGAAGAGGAAAAAAACCATAGAGACAAAGCTGAGAACTCCTTTCTTTTGTCAAGTTTCAAAGAGCTACTACAAACCATGTTGGATTTAGAGTTCCAAATTCATCTATCTGTATAGCAGAGAACAGAGTGAAACCTAAATATAAATCTGCTACTGTAGATGAAGAATTCAACCTAGAAGAAAAAAATTTGGTGAGCCATTTGGGATTTGTGTACTGATCTTCACCACCAAGTATCATCAAGATTGGGTGAAAAAATATTTGCTGGTATTTCGGAAACTCGTTATTTCTTATAAACTTGGCAACAACTCTCAATGAAAGTGCTTTTACACAGTCTGTGCCTAGGGCTACTTGAAGAGGAAACAAACCATAGAGACAAAACTGATATCTCCTTTATTTTGTCAAGTTTCAAAGAGCTACTACAAACCATGTTGGATTTAGAGTTCCAAATTCATCTATCTATATAGCAGAGAACAGAGTGAAACCTAAATATAAAAACTGCTACTGTAGACGAACGCTTCAACCTAGAAGAACAAAATTTGGTGAGCCAAGTTGGATTTGTGAAGTTGTCCTTACCACCAAGTATCATCAAGATTGGGTGACAAAATATTTGCTGGTATTTCAGAAACTCGTTATTTCTAAGAAGCTTGGCAACCCATCTCAATTAAAGTGGTTTTCCACAGTCTGTGCCAGGGCTACTTGAAGAGGAAACAAACCATAGAGACAAAACAGAGAACTCCTTTATTTTGTCAAGTTGCAAAGAGCCACTACAAACCATGTTGGATTTAGAGTTCCCAATTCATCTATCTATATAGCAGAGAACAGAGAGATTACTAAACATAAAAACTGCTACTGTAGACGAACGCTTCAACCTAGAAGAACAAAATTTGGTGAGCCAAGTGGAATTTGTGGACTTGTCATTACCTCCACGTACCATCAAGATTGGGTGAAAAAATATTTTCTGGTATTTCGGAAACTCGTAATTTCTTGGAAGCTTGACAACCGCTCTCAATGAAAGTGCTTTTCCACAGTCTCTGCGTAGGGCTACTTGAAGCGGAAACAAATCATAGAGACAAAACTGAGAACTCCTTTATTTTGTCAAGTTTCAAAGAGCTACTACGAACCATATTGGATTTAGAGTTCCAAATTCATCTATCTATATAGGAGAGAACAGAGTGAAACCTAAATATAAGAATTGCTACTGTAGACGAACGCTTCAACCTAGAAGAACAAAATTTGGTGAGCCAAGTGGGATTTGTGTACTGATCATCACCACCAAGTATCATCAAGATTGGGTGAAAAAATATTTGCTGGTATTTCCGAAACTCGTTATTTCTTAGAAGCTTCGCAACCCCTCTCAATGAAAGTGCTTTTCCACAGTCTGTGCCTAGGGTTAATTGAAGTGGAAAAAAACCATAGAGACAAAACTAAAAATTCCTTTATTTTGTCAAGTTTCAAAGAGCTACTACAAACCATGTTGGATTTAGAGTTCCAAATTCATCTATCTATATAGGAGAGAACAGAGTGAAACCTAAAAATAAAAACTGCTACTGTAAACGAACGCTTCAACCTAGAAGAAGAAAATTTGGTGAGCCAAGTGGGATTTGTGGACTTGTCATTACCACCACGTATGATCAAGATTGGGTGAAAAAATATTTGCTGGTATTTCGGAAACTCGTTATTTCTTGGAAGCTTGGCAACCCCACTCAATGAAAGTGCTTTTCCACTATCTGTTCCTAGGGGTGCTTGAAGAGGAAACAAACCATAGAGACAAAACTGAGAACTCCTTTATTTTGTCAATTCTCAAAGAGCTACTGCAAACCATGTTGGATTTAGAGTTCCAATTTCATCTATCTATATAGGAGAGAACAGAGTGAAACCTAAAAATAAAAACTGCTACTGTAAACAAACGCTTCAACCTAGAAGAACAAAATTTGGTGAGCCAAGTGGAATTTGGGGACTTGTCATTACCTCCCCGTACCATCAAGATTGAGTGAAAAAATATTTTCTGGTATTTCGGAAACTCGTAATTTCTTGGAAGCTTGGCAACCGCTCTCAATGAAAGTGCTTTTCCACAGTCTCTGCTTAGGGGTACTTGAAGCGGAAACAAATCATAGAGACAAAACTGAGAACTCCTTTATTTTGTCAAGTTTCAAAGAGCTACTACAAACCATGTTGGATTTAGAGTTCCAAATTCATCTATTTATATAGGAGAGAACAGAGTGAAACCTAAATATAAAAACTGCTACTGTAGACGAACGCTTCAACCTAGAAGAAGAAAATTTGGTGAGCCATTTGGGATTTGTGTACTGATCTTCACCACCAAGTATCATCAAGATTGGGTAAAAAAAATATTCGCTGGTAATTCGGAAACTCGTTATTTCTTAGAAACTTGGCAACCCCTCTCAATGAAAGTGCTCTTCCACAGTCTCTGCTTAGGGCTACTTGAAGCGGAAACAAATCATAGAGACAAAACAGAGAACTCCTTTATTTTGTCAAGTTGCACAGAACCACTACAATCCATTTTGGATTTAGATTTCCAAATTCGTCTATCTATATAGCAGAAAACAGAGTGAAACCTAAACATAAAAAATGCTAATGTAGACGAACGCTTCAACCTAGAAGAACAAAATTTGGTGAGCTAAGTGGGATTTGTGTACTGATCATTACCACCAAGTATCATCAAGATTGGGTGAAAAAATATTTGCTGGTATTTCAAAACTCTTAATTTCTTGGAAGCTTGGAAACCCCTCTCAAGGATAGTGCTTTTCCACAGCCACTGCTTAGGGCTACTTGAAGAGGAAACAAATCATAGAGACAAAACTGAGAACTCCTTTATTTTGTCAAGTTTCAAAGAGCTACTACAAACCATGTTGGATTTAGAGTTCCAAAATCATCTATCTATATATGAGAGAACAGAGTGAAACTTAAAAATAAAAACTGCTACAGTAAAGGAACGCTTCAACCTAGAAGATCAAAATTTGGTGAGCCAAGTGGGATTTGTGGACTTGTCATTACCACCACGTATGATCAAGATTGGGTGAAAAAATATTTGCTGGTATTTCGGAAACTCGTAATTTCTTGGAAGCTTGGCAACCCCTATCAATGAAAGTGCTTTTCCACAGTCTCTGCGTAGGGCTACTTGAAGCGGAAACAAATCATAGAGACAAAACTGAGAACTCCTTTATTTTCTCACGTTTCAAAGAGCTACTACAAACCATGTTGGATTTAGAGTTCCAAATTCATCTATCTATATAGCAGAGAACAGAGTGAAAGCTAAATATAAAAACTGCTACTGAAAACGAACGCTTCAACCAAGAAGAACAAAATTTGGTGAGTCAAGTTGGATTTGTGTACCGATCCTTACCAGCACGTATCATCAACCTTTGGTGTAAAAATATTTGCTGGTATTTCGGAAACTCGTTATTTCTTAGAAACTTGGCAACCCCTCAAAATGAAAGTGCTTTTCCACCGTCGGTGCCTTAGGCCAATAGAAGAGGAAACAAACCATAGAGACAAAACTGAGAACTACTTTATTTTGTCAAGTTTCAAAGAGCTACTACAGACCATGTTGGATTTAGAGTTCCAAATTCATCTATCTATATGGCAGAGAACAGAGTGAAAGCTAAATATAAAAAACTGCTACTGTAGACGAACAATTCACCCTAGAAGAACAAAATTTGGTGAGCAAAGTGGGATTTGTGTACCGATAGTTACCACCAAGTATCATCAAGATTGGGTGAAAAAATATTTGCTGGTATTTCGGAAACTCGTTATTTCTTAGAAGCTGGCAACAGCTCTCAATGAAAGTGCTTTTCCACAGTCTCTGGTTAGGGCTACTTGAAGCGGAAAAAAATCATAGAGACAAAACTGAGAACTCCTTTATTTTGTCAAGTTTAACAGAGCTACTACAAACCATGTTGGATTTAGAGTTCCAAATTCATCTATCTATATAGGAGAGAACAGAGTAAAACCTAAAATAAAAACTGCTACTGTAGACGAATGCTTCAACCTAGAAGAACAAAATTTGGTGAGCTAAGTGTGATTTGTGTACTTGTCCTTACCACCAAGTGTCATCAAGATTTGGTGAAATATATTTGCTGGTATTTTGGAAACTCGTTATTTCTTAGAAGCTTGGCCACCCCTCTCAATGAAAGTGCTTTTCCACAGTCTGTGCCTAGGGCTACTTGAAGAGGAAACAAACCATAGAGACAAAACTGAGAACTCCTTTATTTTGTCAAGTTTCAAAGAGCCACTACAAACCATGTTGGATTCGGAGTTCCAAATTCATCTATCTATATAGCAGAGAACAGAGTGAAACCTAAACATAAAAACTGCTACTGTAGACGAACGCTTCAAATTCGAAGAACAATATTTGGTGAGCCAAGTGGGATTGGTGTACTGATCATTACCACCAAGTATCATCAACATTGTGTGAAAAAAATATTTGCTGGTATTTCGGAAACTCGTAATTTCTTGGAAGCTTGGCAACCCAGCTCAATGAAAGTGCTTTTCCACAGTCAGTGCCTAGGGATACTTAAAGAGGAAAAAATCCATAGAGACAAAACTGAGAACTCCTTTCTTTTGTCAAGTTTCAAAGAGCTACTACAAACCATGTTGGATTTACAGTTTCAAATTCATCTATCTATGTACGAGAGAACAGAGTGAAACCTAAATATTAAAACTGCTCCTGTAGACGAACGCTTCAAACTAGAAGAACAAAACTTGGTGAGCCAAGTGGGATTTGTGGACTTGTCATTACCACCACGTATGATCAAGATTGGGTGAAAAAATATTTGCTGGTATTTCGGAAACTCGTTATTTCTTGGAAGATTGGCAACCCCACTCAATGAAAGTGCTTTTCCACTATCTGTTCCTAGGGGTACTTGAAGAGGAAACAAACCATAGAGACAAAACTGAGAACTCCTTTATTTTGTCAATTCTCAAAGAGCTACTGCAAACCATGTTGGATTTAGAGTTCCAATTTCATCTATCTATATAGGAGAGAACAGAGTGAAACCTAAAAATAAAAACTGCTACTGTAAACAAACGCTTCAACCTAGAAGAACAAAATTTGGTGAGCCAAGTGGAATTTGTGGACTTGTCATTACCTCCCCGTACCATCAAGATTGGGTGAAAAAATATTTTCTGGTATTTCGGAAACTCGTAATTTCTTGGAAGCTTGGCAACTGCTCTCAATGAAAGTGCTTTTCCACAGTCTCTGCTTAGGGGTACTTGAAGCGGAAACAAATCATAGAGACAAAACTGAGAACTCCTTTATTTTGTCAAGTTTCAAAGAGCTACTACAAACCATGTTGGATTTAGAGTTCCAAATTCATCTATTTATATAGGAGAGAAGAGAGTGAAACCTAAATATAAAAACTGCTACTGTAGATGAACCCTTCAACCTAGAAGAAGAAAATTTGGTGAGCCATTTGTGATTTGTGTACTGATCTTCACCACCAAGTATCATCAAGATTGGGTAAAAAAATATTCGCTGGTAATTCGGAAACTCGTTATTTCTTAGAAACTTGGCAACCACTCTCAATGAAAGTGCTCTTCCACAGTCTCTGCTTAGGGCTACTTGAAGCGGAAACAAATCATAGAGACAAAACAGAGAACTCCTTTATTTTGTCAAGTTGCACAGAGCCACTACAATCCATTTTGGATTTAGATTTCCAAATTCGTCTATCTATATAGCAGACAACAGAGTGAAACCTAAACATAAAAACTGCTAATGTAGACGAACGCTTCAACCTAGAAGAACAAAATTTGTTGAGCCCAGTTTGATTTGTTTACTGATCATTACCACCAAGTATCATCAAGATTGGGTGAAAAAATATTTGCTGGTATTTCAAAACTCTTAATTTCTTGGAAGCTTGGAAACCCCTCTCAAGGATAGTGCTTTTCCACAGCCACTGCTTAGGGCTACTTGAAGAGGAAACAAATCATAGAGACAAAACTGAGAACTCCTTTATTTTGTCAAGTTTCAAAGAGCTACTACAAACCATGTTGGATTTAGAGTTCCAAAATTATCTATCTATATATGAGAGAACAGAGTGAAACCTAAAAATAAAAACTGCTACAGTAAACGAACGCTTCAACCTAGAAGAACAAAATTTGGTGAGCCAAGTGGGATTTGTGGACTTGTCATTACCACCACGTATGATCAAGATTGGGTGAAAAAATATTTGCTGGTATTTCGGAAACTCGTAATTTCTTGGAAGCTTGGCAACCCCTATCAATGAAAGTGCTTTTCCACAGTCTCTGCGTAGGGTTACTTGAAGCGGAAACAAATCATAGAGACAAAACTGAGAACTCCTTTATTTTCTAACGTTTCAAAGAGCTACTACAAACCATGTTGGATTTAGAGTTCCAAATTCATCTATCTATATAGCAGAGAACAGAGTGAAACCTAAATATAAAAACTGCTACTGAAAACGAACGCTTCAACCAAGAAGAACAAAATTTGGTGAGTCAAGTTGGATATGTGTACCGATCCTTACCAGCACGTATCATCAACCTTTGGTGAAAAAATATTTGCTGGTATTTCGGAAACTCGTTATTTCTTAGAAACTTGGCAACCCCTCAAAATGAAAGTTCTTTTCCACCGTCGGTGTCTTTGGCCAATAGAAGAGGAAACAAACCATAGAGACAAAACTGAGAACTACTTTATTTTGTCAAGTTTCAAAGAGCTACTACAGACCATGTTGGATTTAGAGTTCCAAATTCATCTATCTATATGGCAGAGAACAGAGTGAAAGCTAAATATAAAAAACTGCTACTGTAGACGAACAATTCACCCTAGAAGAACAAAATTTGGTGAGCAAAGTGGGATTTGTGTACTGATAGTTACCACCAAGAATCATCAAGATAGGGTGAAAAAATATTTGCTGGTATTTTGGAAACTCGTTATTTCTTAGAAGCTGGCAACAGCTCTCAATGAAAGTGCTTTTCCACAGTCTCTGCTTAGGGCTACTTGAAACGGAAATAAATAATAGAGACAAAACTGAGAACTCCTTTATTTTCTCAAGTTTAACAGAGCTACTACAAACCATGTTGGATTTGGAGTTCCAAATTCATCTATCTATATAGGAGAGAACAGAGTAAAACCTAAAATAAAAACTGCTACTGTAGACGAATGCTTCAACCTAGAAGAACAAAATTTGGTGAGCTAAGTGTGATTTGTGTACTTGTCCTTACCACCAAGTGTCATCAAGATTTGGTGAAAAAATATTTGCTGGTATTTTGGAAACTCGTTATTTCTTAGAAGCTTGCCACCCCTCTCAATGAAAGTGCTTTTCCACAGTCTGTGCCTAGGGCTACTTGAAGAGGAAACAAACCATAGAGACAAAACTGAGAACTCCTTTATTTTGTCAAGTTTCAAAGAGCCACTACAAACCATGTTGGATTCGGAGTTCCAAATTCATCTATCTATATAGCAGAGAACAGAGTGAAACCTAAACATAAAAACTGCTACTGTAGACGAACGCTTCAAATTCGAAGAACAATATTTGGTGAGCCAAGTGGGATTGGTGTACTGATCATTACCACCAAGTATCATCAACATTGTGTGAAAAAAATATTTGCTGGTATTTCGGAAACTCGTAATTTCTTGGAAGCTTGGCAACCCAGCTCAATGAAAGTGCTTTTCCACAGTCAGTGCCTAGGGATACTTAAAGAGGAAAAAATCCATAGAGACAAAACTGAGAACTCCTTTATTTTGTCAAGTTTCAAAGAGCTACTACAAACCATGTTGGATTTACAGTTCCAAATTCATCTATCTATGTACGAGAGAACAGAGTGAAACCTAAATATTAAAACTGCTGCTTAGATGAACGCTTCAACATAGAAGAACAAAATTTGGTGAGCCAAGTGGGTTTTGAGTACTGATCATTACCACCAAGTATCATCAACATTGGGTGAAAAAATATTTGCTGGTATTTCGGAAACTCGTTCTTTCTTAGAAGCTTGGCAACCCCTCTCAATGAAAGTGCTTTTTCACCGTAGGTGCCTAGGCTACCTGAAGAGGAAACAAACCATAGAGACAAAACTGAGAACTCCTTTCTTTTGTCAAGTTTCAAAGAGCTACTACAAACCATGTTGGATTTAGAGTTCCAAATTCATCTATCTGTATAGCAGAGAACAGAGTGAAACCTAAATATAAATCTGCTACTGTAGATGAAGAATTCAACCTAGAAGAAAAAAATTTGGTGAGCCATTTGGGATTTGTGTACTGATCTTCACCACCAAGTATCATCAAGATTGGGTGAAAAAATATTTGCTGGTATTTCGGAAACTCGTTATTTCTTATAAACTTGGCAACCCCTCTCAATGAAAGTGCTTTTCCACAGTCTGTGCCTAGGGCTACTTGAAGAGGAAACAAACCATAGAGACAAAACTGATATCTCCTTTATTTTGTCAAGTTTCAAAGAGCCACTTCAAACCATGTTGGATTTAGAGTTCCAAATTCATCTATCTATATAGCAGAGAACAGAGTGAAAACTAAACATAAAAACTGCTACTGTAGACGAACGCTTCAACCTAGAGGAGCAAAATTTGGTGAGCCAAGTGGAATTTGTGCACTTGTCATTACCTCCACGTACCATCAAGATTGGGTGAAAAAATATTTTCTGGTATTTCGGAAACTCGTAATTTCTTGGAAGCTTGGCAACCGCTCTCAATGAAAGTGCTTTTCCACAGTCTCTGCGTAGGGCTACTTGAAGCGGAAACAAAACATAGAGACAAAACTGAGAACTCCTTTATTTTGTCAAGTTTCAAAGAGCTACTACTAACCATATTGGATTTAGAGTTCCAAATTCATCTATCTATATAGGAGAGAACAGAGTGAAACCTAAATATAAAAACTGCTACTGTAGACGAACGCTTCAACCTAGAAGAAGAAAATTTGGTGAGCCATTTGGGATTTGTGTACTGATCTTCACCACCAAGTATCATCAACATTCGGTGAAAAAATATTTGCTGGTATTTCGGAAACTCGTTATTCCTTATAAGCTTGGTAACCCCTCTCAATGAAAGTGCTTTTTCACCGTCAGTGCCTAGGCTACCTGAAGAGGAAACAAACCATGGAGACAAAACTGAGAACTCCTTTCTTTTGTCAAGTTTCAAAGAGCTACTACAAACCATGTTGGATTTAGAGTTCCAAATTCATCTATCTGTATAGCAGAGAACAGAGTGAAACCTAAACATAAATCTGCTACTGTAGATGAAGAATTCAACCTAGAAGAAAAAAATTTGGTGAGCCATTTGGGATTTGTGTACTGATCTTCAACACCAAGTATCATCAAGATTGGGTCAAAAAATATTTGCTGGTATTTCGGAAACTCGTTATTTCTTATTAACTTGGCAACCCCTCTCAATGAAAGTGCTTTTCCACAGTCTGTGCCTAGGGCTACTTGAAGAGGAAACAAACCATTGAGACAAAACTGATATCTCCTTTATTTTGTCAAGTTTCAAAGAGCTATTACAAACCATGTTGGATTTAGAGTTCCAAATTCATCTATCTATATAGCAGAGAAGAGAGTGAAACCTAAAAATATAAACTGCTACTGTAAACGAACGCTTCAACCTAGAAGAACAAAATTTGGTGAGCCAAGTGGGATTTGTGGACTTGTCATTACCACCACGTATGATCAAGATTGGGTGAAAAAATATTTGTTGGTATTTCGGAAACTCGTTATTTCTTAGAAGCTTGGCAACCCCACTCAATGAAAGTGCTTTTCCACAGTCTGTTCCTAGGGGTACTTGAAGAGGAATCAAACCATAGAGACAAAACTGAGAACTCCTTTATTTTGTCAAGTTTCCAAGAGCCTCTACAAACCATGTAGGATTTAGAGTTCCAAATTCATCTATCTATATAGCAGAGAACAGATGAAACATAAACATAAATACTGCTACTGTAGATGAACGCTTCAACCTAGAAGAACAAAATTTGGTGAGAAAAGTGGGATTTGTGTACCGATCTTCACCACCAAGTATCATCAAGATAATGTGAAAAAATATTTGCTGGTAATTCGGAAACTCGTTCTTTCTTAGAAGCTTGGCAACCCCTCTCAATGAAAATGCTTTCCAAAGTCTCTGCATAGGGCTACTTGAAGCGGAAACAAATCATAGAGACAAATCTGAGAACTCCTTTATTTTGTCAAGTTTCAAAGAGCTACTACAAACCATGTTGGATTTAGAGTTCCAAATTCATCTATCTATATAGGAGAGAACAGAGTGAAACCTAAAAATAAAAACTGCTACTGTAACGAATGCTTCAACATAGAAGAACAAAATTTGGTGAGCCAAGTGGGATTTGTGGACTGATCCTCACCACCAAGTGTCATTAAGATTGGGTGAAAAAATATTTGCTGGTATTTCGTAAACTCGTTATTTCTTAGAAGCTTGGCAACCACTCTCAATGAAAGTGCTTTTCCACAGTCTGTTCCTAGGGCTACTTGAAGAGGAAACAAACAGTAGAGACAAAACTGAGAACTCCTTTATATTGTCAAGTTTCAAAGAGCTACTACAAACCATGTTGGATTTAGAGTTCCAAATTCATCTATCTATATAGGAGAGAACAGAGTGAAACCTAAATATAAAAACTGCTACTGTAGACGAACTCTTCAACCTAGAAGAAGAAAATTTGGTGAGCCATTTGGGATTTGTGTACTGATCTTCTCCACCAAGTATCATCAAGATTGGGTAAAAAAAATTTGCTGGTAATTCGGAAACTCGTTATTTCTTAGAAGCTTGGCAACCCCTCTCAATGAAAGTGTTTTTCCACAGTCTCTGCTTAGGGCTACTTGAAGTGGAAACAAATCATAGAGACAAAACAGAGAACTCCTTTATTTTGTCAAGTTGCAAAGAGCCACTACAATCCATTTTGGATTTAGATTTCCAAATTAGTCTATCTATATAGCAGAGAACAGAGTGAAACCTAAACATAAACACTGCTAATGTAGACGAACGCTTCAACCTAGAAGAACCAAATTTGGTGAGCCAAGTGGGATTTGTGTACTGATCATCACCACCAAGTATCATCAAGATTGGGTGAAAAAATATTTGCTGGTATTTCGCAATCTCGTAATTTCTTGGAAGCTTGGCAAGGGCTCTCAATGAAAGTGCTTTTCCACAGTCTCTGCTTAGGGCTACTTGAAGCGGAAACAAATCATAGAGACAAAACAGAGAACTCCTTTATTTTGTCAAGTTTCAAAGAGCTACTACAAACCATATTGGATTTAGAGTTCCAAATTCATCTATCTATATACGAGAGAACAGAGTGAAACCTAAATATAAAAACTGCTACTGTAGACGAACGCTTCAACCTAGAAGAAGAAAATTTGGTGAGCCAAGTGGGATTTGTGTACCGATCTTCACCACCAAGTATCATCAAGATTGGGTGAAAAAATATAGCTGGTAATTCGGAAACTCGTTCTTTCTTAGAAGCTTGGCAACCCCTCTCAATGAAAGTGCTTTTCCACAGTCTCTGCTTAGGGCTACTTGAAGCGGAAACAAATAATAGAGACAAAAGTGATAACTCCTTTATTTTGTCAAGTTTCAAAGAGCTACTAAAAACCATGTTGGATTTAGAGTTCCAAATTCATCTATCTATATAGGAGAGAACAGAGTAAAGCCTAAAAATAAAAACTGCTACTGAAATCGAACGCTTCAACTTAGAAGAACAAAATTTGGTGAGTCAAGTGGGAATGGTGTACCGATCGTAAACACCAAGTATCATCACGATTGGGTGAAAAAATATTTGCTGGTATTTCGGAAACTCGTAATTTCTTGGAAGCTTGGCAACCCCTCTCAATGAAAGTGCGTTTCCACCGTCTGTGCCTAGGGCTACTTGAAGAAGAAACAAACCATAGAGACAAAACTGAGAACTCCTTTATTTTGTCAAGTTTCAAAGAGCCACTACAAACCATGTTGGATTTAAAGTTCCAAATTCATCTATCTATATAGCAGAGAACAGATGAAAAATAAACATAAAAACTGCTACTGTAGACGAACGTTTCAACCTAGAAGAACAAAATTTTGTGAGAAAACTGGGATTTGTGTACTGATCATTATCACCAAGTATCATCAAGATTGGGTGAAAAAATATTTGCTGGTATTTCGGAAACTCGTAATTTCATGGAAGTTTGGCAACCCCTCTTAAGGAAAGTGCTTTTCCACAGTCACTGCTTAGGGCTACATGAAGCGGAAACAAATCATAGAGACAAAACTGAGAACTCCATAATTTCGTCAAATTTCAAAGAGCTACTACAAACCATGTTGGATTTAGAGTTCCAAATTCATCTATCTATATAGCAGAGAACAGAGTGAAACCTAAATATAAAAATTGCTACTGTATATGAACGCTTCAACCTACAAGAACAAAATTTGGTGAGCCAAGTGGGATTTGTGTACCGATCATTACCCCCACGTATCATCAACATTGGGTGAAAAAATATTTTCTGGTATTTCGGAAACTCGTAATTTCTTGGAAGCTTGGCAACCCCTCTCAATGAAAGTGCGCTTCCACCGTCTGTGCCTAAAGGTACTTTAAGAGGAAACAAAACATAGAGACAAAACAGAGAACTCCTTTATTTTGTCAAGTTTCCAAGAGCCTCTACAAACCATGTAGGATTTAGAGTTCCAAATTCATCTATCTATATAGCAGAGAACAGATGAAACATAAACATAAATACTGCTACTGTAGATGAACGCTTCAACCTAGAAGAACAAAATTTGGTGAGAAAAGTGGGATTTGTGTACCGATCTTCACCACCAAGTATCATCAAGATAATGTGAAAAAATATTTGCTGGTAATTCGGAAACTCGTTCTTTCTTAGAAGCTTGGCAACCCCTCTCAATGAAAATGCTATTCCACAGTCTCTGCATAGGGCTACTTGAAGCGGAAACAAATCATAGAGACAAATCTGAGAACTCCTTTATTTTGTCAAGTTTCAAAGAGCTACTACAAACCATGTTGGATTTAGAGTTCCAAATTCATCTATCTATATAGGAGAGAACAGAGTGAAACCTAAAAATAAAAACTGCTACTGTAACGAATGCTTCAACATAGAAGAACAAAATTTGGTGAGCCAAGTGGGATTTGTGTACCGATCATTACCCCCACGTATCATCAACATTGGGTGAAAAAATATTTTCTGGTATTTCGGAAACTCGTTATTTCTTAGAAGCTTGGCAACCACTCTCAATGAAAGTGCTTTTCCACAGTCTGTTCCTAGGGCTACTTGAAGAGGAAACAAACAGTAGAGACAAAACTGAGAACTCCTTTATTTTGTCAAGTTTCAAAGAGCTACTACAAACCATGTTGGATTTAGAGTTCCAAATTCATCTATCTATATAGGAGAGAACAGAGTGAAACCTAAATATAAAAACTGCTACTGTAGACGAACTCTTCAACCTAGAAGAAGAAAATTTGGTGAGCCATCTGGGATTTGTGTACTGATCTTCTCCACCAAGTATCATCAAGATTGGGTAAAAAAAATTTGCTGGTAATTCGGAAACTCGTTATTTCTTAGAAGCTTGGCAACCCCTCTCAATGAAAGTGTTTTTCCACAGTCTCTGCTTAGGGCTACTTGAAGCGGAAACAAATCATAGAGACAAAACAGAGAACTCCTTTATTTTGTCAAGTTGCAAAGAGCCACTACAATCCATTTTGGATTTAGATTTCCAAATTCGTCTATCTATATAGCAGAGAACAGAGTGAAACCTAAACATAAACACTGCTAATGTAGACGAACGCTTCAACCTAGAAGAACCAAATTTGGTGAGCCAAGTGGGATTTGTGTACTGATCATCACCACCAAGTATCATCAAGATTGGGTGAAAAAATATTTGCTGGTATTTCGGAAACTCGTAATTTCTTGGAAGCTTGGCAAGGGCTCTCAATGAAAGTGCTTTTCCACAGTCTCTGCTTAGGGCTACTTGAAGCGGAAACAAATCATAGAGACAAAACAGAGAACTCCTTTATTTTGTCAAGTTTCAAAGAGCTACTACAAACCATATTGGATTTAGAGTTCCAAATTCATCTATCTATATACGAGAGAACAGAGTGAAACCTAAATATAAAAACTGCTACTGTAGACGAACGCTTCAACCTAGAAGAAGAAAATTTGGTGAGCCAAGTGGGATTTGTGTACCGATCTTCACCAAAAAGTATCATCAAGATAGGGTGAAAAAGTATTTGCTGGTAATTCGGAAACTCGTTCTTTCTTAGAAGCTTGGCAACCCCTCTCAATGAAAGTGCTTTTCCACAGTCTCTGCTTAGGGCTACTTGAAGCGGAAACAAATAATAGAGACAAAAGTGATAACTCCTTTATTCTGTCAAGTTTCAAAGAGCTACTAAAAACCATGTTGGATTTAGAGTTCCAAATTCATCTATCTATATAGGAGAGAACAGAGTAAAGCCTAAAAATAAAAACTGCTACTGAAATCGAACGCTTCAACTTAGAAGAACAAAATTTGGTGAGTCAAGTGGGAATGGTGTACCGATCGTAAACACCAAGTATCATCATGATTGGGTGAAAAAATATTTGCTGGTATTTCGGAAACTCGTAATTTCTTGGAAGCTTGGCAACCCCTCTCAATGAAAGTGCGTTTCCACCGTCTGTGCCTAGGGCTACTTGAAGAAGAAACAAACCATAGAGACAAAACTGAGAACTCCTTTATTTTGTCAAGTTTCAAATAGCCACTACAAACCATGTTGGATTTAAAGTTCCAAATTCATCTATCTATATAGCAGAGAACAGATGAAAAATAAACATAAAAACTGCTACTGTAGACGAACGTTTCAACCTAGAAGAACAAAATTTTGTGAGAAAACTGGGATTTGTGTACTGATCATTATCACCAAGTATCATCAAGATTGGGTGAAAAAATATTTGCTGGTATTTCGGAAACTCGTAATTTCATGGAAGTTTGGCAACCCCTCTCAAGAAAAGTGCTTTTCCACAGTCACTGCTTAGGGCTACATGAAGCGGAAACAAATCAGAGAGACAAAACTGAGAACTCCATAATTTCGTCAAATTTTAAAGAGCTACTACAAACCATGTTGGATTTAGAGTTCCAAATTCATCTATCTATATAGCAGAGAACAGAGTGAAACCTAAATATAAAAATTGCTACTGTATACGAACGCTTCAACCTACAAGAACAAAATTTGTTGAGCCAAGTGGGATATGTGTACCGATCATTACCCCCACGTATCATCAACATTGGGTGAAAAAATATTTTCTGGTATTTCGGAAACTCGTAATTTCTTGGAAGCTTGGCAACCCCTCTCAATGAAAGTGCGCTTCCACCGTCTGTGCCTAGGGGTACTTTAAGAGGAAACAAAACATAGAGACAAAACAGACAACTCCTTTATTTTGTCAAGTTTCCAAGAGCCTCTACAAACCATGTAGGATTTAGAGTTCCAAATTCATCTATCTATATAGCAGAGAACAGATGAAACATAAACATAAATACTGCTACTGTAGATGAACGCTTCAACCTAGAAGAACAAAATTTGGTGAGAAAAGTGGGATTTGTGTACTGATCTTCACCACCAAGTATCATCAAGATAATGTGAAAAAATATTTGCTGGTAATTCGGAAACTAGTTCTTTCTTAGAAGCTTGGCAACCCCCCTCAATGAAAATGCTATTCCACAGTCTCTGCATAGGGCTACTTGAAGCGGAAACAAATCATAGAGACAAATCTGAGAACTCCTTTATTTTGTCAAGTTTCAAAGAGCTACTACAAACCATGTTGGATTTAGAGTTCCAAATTCATCTATCTATATAGGAGAGAACAGAGTGAAACCTAAAAATAAAAACTGCTACTGTAACGAATGCTTCAACATAGAAGAACAAAATTTGGTGAGCCAAGTGGGATTTGTGGACTGATCCTCACCACCAAGTGTCATTAAGATTGGGTGAAAAAATATTTGCTGGTATTTCGTAAACTCGTTATTTCTTAGAAGCTTGGCAACCACTCTCAATGAAAGTGCTTTTCCACAGTCTGTTCCTAGGGCTACTTGAAGAGGAAACAAACAGTAGAGACAAAACTGAGAACTCCTTTATTTTGTCAAGTTTCAAAGAGCTACTACAAACCATGTTGGATTTAGAGTTCCAAATTCATCTATCTATATAGGAGAGAACAGAGTGAAACCTAAATATAAAAACTGCTACTGTAGACGAACTCTTCAACCTAGAAGAAGAAAATTTGGTGAGCCATTTGGGATTTGTGTACTGATCTTCTCCACCAAGTATCATCAAGATTGGGTAAAAAAAATTTGCTGGTAATTCGGAAACTCTTTATTTCTTAGAAGCTTGGCAACCCCTCTCAATGAAAGTGTTTTTCCACAGTCTCTGCTTAGGGCTACTTGAAGCGGAAACAAATCATAGAGACAAAACAGAGAACTCCTTTATTTTGTCAAGTTGCAAAGAGCCACTACAATCCATTTTGGATTTAGATTTCCAAATTCGTCTATCTATATAGCAGAGAACAGAGTGAAACCTAAACATAAAAACTGCTAATGTAGACGAACGCTTCAACCAGGAAGAACCAAATTTGGTGAGCCAAGTGGGATTTGTGTACTGATCATTACCACCAAGTATCATCAAGATTGGGTGAAAAAATATTTGCTGGTAATTCGGAAACTCGTTCTTTCTTAGAAGCTTGGCAACCCCTCTCAATGAAAGTGCTTTTCCACAGTCTCTGCTTAGGGCTACTTGAAGCGGAAACAAATAATAGAGACAAAAGTGATAACTCCTTTATTTTGTCAAGTTTCAAAGAGCTACTACAAACCATGTTGGATTTAGAGTTCCAAATTCATCTATCTATATAGGAGAGAACAGAGTAAAGCCTAAAAATAAAAACTGCTACTGAAATCGAAGGCTTCAACTTAGAAGAACAAAATTTGGTGAGTCAAGTGGGAATGGTGTACCGATCGTAAACACCAAGTATCATCACGATTGGGTGAAAAAATATTTGCTGGTATTTCGGAAACTCGTAATTTCTTGGAAGCTTGGCAACCCCTCTCAATGAAAGTGCGTTTCCACCGTCTGTGCCTAGGGCTACTTGAAGAAGAAACAAACCATAGAGACAAAACTGAGAACTCCTTTATTTTGTCAAGTTTCAAAGAGCCACTACAAACCATGTTGGATTTAAAGTTCCAAATTCATCTATCTATATAGCAGAGAACAGATGAAAAATAAACATAAAAACTGCTACTGTAGACGAACGTTTCAACCTAGAAGAACAAAATTTTGTGAGAAAACTGGGATTTGTGTACTGATCATTATCACCAAGTATCATCAAGATTGGGTGAAAAAATATTTGCTGGTATTTCGGAAACTCGTAATTTCATGGAAGTTTGGCAACCCCTCTCAAGGAAAGTGCTTTTCCACAGTCACTGCTTAGGGCTACATGAAGCGGAAACAAATCATAGAGACAAAACTGAGAACTCCATAATTTCGTCAAATTTCAAAGAGCTACTACAAACCATGTTGGATTTAGAGTTCCAAATTCATCTATCTATATAGGAGAGAACAGAGTGAAACCTAAAAATAAAAACTGCTACTGCAACGAATGCTTCAACATAGAAGAACAAAATTTGGTGAGCCAAGTGGGATTTGTGGACTGATCCTCACCACCAAGTGTCATTAAGATTGGGTGAAAAAATATTTGCTGGTATTTCGTAAACTCGTTATTTCTTAGAAGCTTGGCAACCACTCTCAATGAAAGTGCTTTTCCACAGTCTGTTCCTAGGGCTACTTGAAGAGAAAACAAACAGTAGAGACAAAACTGAGAACTTCTTTATTTTGTCAAGTTTCAAAGAGCTACTACAAACCATGTTGGATTTAGAGTTCCAAATTCATCTATCTATATAGGAGAGAACAGAGTGAAACCTAAAAATAAATCTGCTACTGTAACGAATGCTTCAACATAGAAGAACAAAATTTGGTGAGCCAAGTGGGATTTGTGGACTGATCCTCACCACCAAGTGTCATTAATATTGGGTGAAAAAATATTTGCTGGTATTTCGTAAACTCGTTATTTCTTAGAATCTTGGCAACCACTCTCAATGAAAGTGCTTTTCCACAGTCTGTTCCTAGGGCTACTTGAAGAGGAAACAAACAGTAGAGACAAAACTGAGAACTCCTTTATTTTGTCAAGTTTCAAAGAGCTACTACAAACCATGTTGGATTTAGAGTTCCAAATTCATCTATCTATATAGGAGAGAACAGAGTGAAACCTAAATATAAAAACTGCTACTGTAGACGAACTCTTCAACCTAGAAGAAGAAAATTTGGTGAGCCATTTGGGAATTGTGTACTGATCTTCTCCACCAAGTATCATCAAGATTGGGTAAAAAAAATTTACTGGTAATTCGGAAACTCGTTATTTCTTAGAAGCTTGGCAACCCCTCTCAATGAAAGTGTTTTTCCACAGTCTCTGCTTAGGGCTACTTGAAGCAGAAACAAATCATAGAGACAAAACAGAGAACTCCTTTATTTTCTGAAGTTGCAAAGAGCCACTACAATCCATTTTGGATTTAGATTTCCAAATTCGTCTATCTATATAGCAGAGAACAGAGTGAAACCTAAATATAAAAACTGCTAATGTAGACGCACGCTTCAACCTAGAAGAACCAAATTTGGTGAGCCAAGTGGGATTTGTGTACTGATCATCACCACCAAGTATCATCAAGATTGGGTGAAAAAATATTTGCTGGTATTTCGGAAACTCGTAATTTCTTGGAAGCTTGGCAAGGGCTCTCAATGAAAGTGCTTTTCCACAGTCTCTGCTTAGGGCTACTTGAAGCGGAAACAAATCATAGAGACAAAACAGAGAACTCCTTTATTTTGTCAAGTTTCAAAGAGCTACTACAAACCATATTGGATTTAGAGTTCCAAATTCATCTATCTATATACGAGAGAACAGAGTGAAACCTAAATATAAAAACTGCTACTGTAGACGAACGCTTCAACCTAGAAGAAGAAAATTTGGTGAGCCAAGTGGGATTTGTGTACCGATCTTCACCACCAGGTATCATCAAGATTGGGTGAAAAAATATTTGCTGGTAATTTGGAAACTCGTTCTTTCTTAGAAGCTTGGCAACCCCTCTCAATGAAAGTGCTTTTCCACAGTCTCTGCTTAGGGCTACTTGAAGCGGAAACAAATAATAGAGACAAAAGTGATAACTCCTTTATTTTGTCAAGTTTCAAAGAGCTACTACAAACCATGTTGGATTTAGAGTTCCAAATTCATCTATCTATATAGGAGAGAACAGAGTAAAGCCTAAAAATAAAAACTGCTACTGAAATCGAACGCTTCAACTTAGAAGAACAAAATTTGGTGAGTAAAGTGGGAATGGTGTACCGATCGTAAACACCAAGTATCATCACGATTGGGTGAAAAAATATTTGCTGGTATTTCGGAAACTCGTAATTTCTTGGAAGCTTGGCAACCCCTCTCAATGAAAGTGCGCTTCCACCGTCTGTGCCTAGGGCTACTTGAAGAAGAAACAAACCATAGAGACAAAACTGAGAACTCCTTTATTTTGTCAAGTTTCAAAGAGCCACTACAAACCATGTTGGATTTAAAGTTCCAAATTCATCTATCTATATAGCAGAGAACAGATGAAAAATAAACACAAAAACTGCTACTGTAGACGAACGTTTCAACCTAGAAGAACAACATTTGGTGAGAAAACTGGGATTTGTGTACTGATCATTATCACCAAGTATCATCAAGATTGGGTGAAAAATATTTGCTGGTATTTCGGAAACTCGTAATTTCATGGAAGTTTGGCAACCCCTCTCAAGGAAAGTGCTTTTCCACAGTCACTGCTTAGGGCTACATGAAGCGGAAACAAATCATAGAGACAAAACTGAGAACTCCATAATTTCGTCAAATTTCAAAGAGCTACTACAAACCATGTTGGATTTAGAGTTCCAAATTCATCTATCTATATAGCAGAGAACAGAGTGAAACCTAAATATAAAAATTGCTACTGTATACGAACGCTTCAACCTACAAGAACAAAATTTGGTGAGCCAAGTGGTATTTGTGTACCAATCATTACCCCCACGTATCATCAACATTGGGTGAAAAAATATTTTCTGGTATTTCGGAAACTCGTAATTTCTTGGAAGCTTGGCAACCCCTCTCAATGAAAGTGCGCTTCCACCGTCTGTGCCTAGGGCTACTTTAAGAGGAAACAAAACATAGAGACAAAACAGAGAACTCCTTTATTTTGTCAAGTTTCCAAGAGCCTCTACAAACCATGTAGGATTTAGAGTTCCAAATACATCTATCTATATAGCAGAGAACAGATGAAACATAAACATAAATACTGCTACTGTAGATGAACGCTTCAACCTAGAAGAACAAAATTTGGTGAGAAAAGTGGGATTTGTGTACCGATCTTCACCACCAAGTATCATCAAGATTGGGTGAAAAAATATTTGCTGGTAATTCGGAAACTCGTTCTTTCTTAGAAGCTTGGCAACCCCTCTCAATGAAAATGCTATTCCACAGTCTCTGCATAGGGCAACTTGAAGCGGAAACAAATCATAGAGACAAATCTGAGAACTCCTTTATTTTGTCAAGTTTCAAAGAGCTACTACAAACCATGTTGGATTTAGAGTTCCAAATTCATCTATCTATATAGGAGAGAACAGAGTGAAACCTAAAAATAAAAACTGCTACTGTAACGAATGCTTCAACATAGAAGAACAAAATTTGGTGAGTCAAGTGGGATTTGTGGACTGATCCTCACCACCAAGTGTCATTAAGATTGGGTGAAAAAATATTTGCTGGTATTTCGTAAACTCGTTATTTCTTAGAAGCTTGGCAACCACTCTCAATGAAAGTGCTTTTTCACAGTCTGTTCCTAGGGCTACTTGAAGAGGAAACAAACAGTAGAGACAAAACTGAGAACTCCTTTATTTTGTCAAGTTTCAAAGAGCTACTACAAACCATGTTGGATTTAGAGTTCCAAATTCATCTATCTATATAGGAGAGAACAGAGTGAAACCTAAATATAAAAACTGCTACTGTAGACGAACTCTTCAACCTAGAAGAAGAAAATTTGGTGAGCCATTTAGGATTTGTGTACTGATCTTCTCCACCAAGTATCATCAAGATTGGGTAAAAAAAATTTGCTGGTAATTCGGAAACTCGTTATTTCTTAGAAGCTTGGCAACCCCTCTCAATGAAAGTGTTTTTCCACAGTCTCTGCTTAGGGCTACTTGAAGCGGAAACAAATCATAGAGACAAAACAGAGAACTCCTTTATTTTGTCAAGTTGCAAAGAGCCACTACAATCCATTTTGGATTTAGATTTCCAAATTCGTCTATCTATATAGCAGAGAACAGAGTGAAACCTAAACATAAAAACTGCTAATGTAGACGAACGCTTCAACCTAGAAGAACCAAATTTGGTGAGCCAAGTGGGATTTGTGTACTGATCATTACCACCAAGTATCATCAAGATTGGGTGAAAAAATATTTGCTGGTAATTCGGAAACTCGTTCTTTCTTAGAAGCTTGGCAACCCCTTTCAATGAAAGTGCTTTTCCACAGTCTCTGCTTAGGGCTACTTGAAGCGGAAACAAATAATAGAGACAAAAGTGATAACTCCTTTATTTTGTCAAGTTTCAAAGAGATACTACAAACCATGTTGGATTTAGAGTTCCAAATTCATCTATCTATATAGGAGAGAACAGAGTAAAGCCTAAAAATAAAAACTGCTACAGAAATCGAACGCTTCAACTTAGAAGAACAAAATTTGGTGAGTCAAGTGGGAATGGTGTACCGATCGTAAACACCAAGTATCATCACGATTGGGTGAAAAAATATTTGCTGGTATTTCGGAAACTCGTAATTTCTTGGAAGCTTGGCAACCCCTCTCAATGAAAGTGCGTTTCCACCGTCTGTGCCTAGGGCTACTTGAAGAAGAAACAAACCATAGAGACAAAACTGAGAACTCCTTTATTTTGTCAAGTTTCAAAGAGCCACTACAAACCATGTTGGATTTAAAGTTCCAAATTCATCTATCTATATAGCAGAGAACAGATGAAAAATAAACATAAAAACTGCTACTGTAGACGAACGTTTCAACCTAGAAGAACAAAATTTTGTGAGAAAACTGGGATTTGTGTACTGATCATTATCACCAAGTATCATCAAGATTGGGTGAAAAAATATTTGCTGGTATTTCGGAAACTCGTAATTTCATGGAAGTTTGGCAACCCCTCTCAAGGAAAGTGCTTTTCCACAGTCACTGCTTAGGGCTACATGAAGCGGAAACAAATCATAGAGACAAAACTGAGAACTCCATAATTTCGTCAAATTTCAAAGAGCTACTACAAATCATGTTGGATTTAGAGTTCCAAATTCATCTATCTATATAGCAGAGAACAGAGTGAAACCTAAATATAAAAATTGCTACTGTATACGAACGCTTCAACCTACAAGAACAAAATTTGGTGAGCCAAGTGGGATTTGTGTACCGATCATTACCCCCACGTATCATCAACATTGGGTGAAAAAATATTTTCTGGTATTTCGGAAACTCGTAATTTCTTGGAAGCTTGGCAACCCCTCTCAATGAAAGTGCGCTTCCACCGTCTGTGCCTAGGGGTACTTTAAGAGGAAACAAAACATAGAGACAAAACAGAGAACTCCTTTACTTTGTCAAATTTCAAAGAGCTACTACAAACCATAATGGATTTAGAGTTCCAAATTCATCTATCTATATAGGAGAGAACAGAGTGAAACCTAAACATAAAAACTGCTACTCTAGACGAAAGCTTCAACCTAGAAGAACAATATTTGGTGACCAAGTGGGATTTGTGTACTGATCATTACCACCAAGTGTGATCAAGATTGCTTGAAAAAATATTTGCTGGTATCTCGGAAACTCGTTGTTTCTTAGAAGCTTGGCAACCCCTCTCAAAGAAAGTGCTTTTCCACAGTCTGTTCCTAGGGGTACTTGAAGAGGAAACACACCATTGAGACAAAACTGAGAACTCCTTTATTTTGTCAAGTTTCAAAGAGCTACTACAAACCATGTTGGATTTAGAGTTCCAAATTGATCTATCTATATACAAGAGAACAGAGTGAAACCTAAAAATAAAAACTGCTACTGTAAACGAACGCTTCAACCTAGAAGAACAAAATTTGGTGAGCCAAGTGGGATTTGTGTACTGATCATTACCATCAGGTATCATTAAGATTCCGTGAAAAAATATTTGCTGGTATTTCGGATACTCGTTATTTCTTAGAAGCTGGCAACCGCTCTCAATGAAAGTGCTTTTCCACAGTCTGTGCCTAGGTCTACTTGAAGAGGAAACAAAATATAGAGACAAAACTGAGAACTACTTTATTTTGTCAAGTTTGAAAGAGCTACTGCAAACCATGTTGGATTTAGAGTTCCAAATTCATATATCTATATAGGAGAGAACAGAGGGAAACCTAAATATAAAACTGCTACAGTAGACGAACGATTCAACCTAGAAGAACAAAATTTGGTGTGTCAAGTGGGATTTGTGTACCGATCATTACCACCAAGTATCATCAAGATTGGGTGAAAAAATATTTGCTGGTATTTCGGAAACTCGTTATTTCTTAGAAGCGTGGCAACCGCTCTCAATGAAAGTGCTTTTCCACAGTCTGTGCTTAGGGCTACTTGAAGAGGAAACAAACCATAGAGACAAAACTGAGAACTACTTTATTTTGTCAAGTTTCAAAGAGCTACTGCAAAGCATGTTGGATTTAGAGTTCCAAATTCATCTATCTATATAGGAGAGAACAGAGGGAAACCTAAATATAAAAACTGCTAAGGTAGAGGTATGTTTCAACCTAGAAGAGCAAAATTTGGTGAGCCAAGTGGGATTTGTTGTCTGATCATTACCACCAAGTATCATCAACATTGGGTGAAAAAATATTTGCTTGTATTTCGGAAACTCGTTATTTCTTAGAAGCTTGGAAACCCCTCTCAATGAAAGTGCTTTTCCACAAACTCTGCTTAGGGCTACATGAAGCGGATACAAATCATAGAGACAAAGCTGAGAACTCCTTTACTTTGTCAAGTTTCAAAGAGCTACTACAAACCATATTGTATTTAGAGTTCCAAATTCGTCTATCTGTATAGGAGAGAACAGAGTGAAACATAAATATGAAAACTGCTACTGTAGACAAACGCTTCATCCGAGCAGAACAAAATTTGGAGAGCCAAGTGGGATTTGTGTACCTATGAATACCACCAAGTACAATGAATTATGGATGAAAAAATATTTGCTGGTATTTCGGAAACTCGTAATTTCTTGGAAGCTTGGTAACCCCTCTCAATGAAAGTGCTTCTCCACAGTCTCTGCTTAGGGCTACTTGAAGCAGGAACAAATCATAGAGACAAAACTGAGCACTCCTTTATTTTGTCAAGTTTCAAAGAGCTACTACAAACAATATTGGATTTAGAGTTCCAAATTCATCTGTCTATATAGGAGAGAACAGAGTGAAACCTTAATACAAAAACTGCTACTGTAGACGAACGCTTCAACCTAGAAGAACAAAATTTGGTGAGCCAAGTGGGATTTGTGTACCGATCATCACCACCAAGTATCATCAAGATTGGGTGAAAAAATATTTGCTGGTATTTCGGAATCTCGTAATTTCTTGGAAGCTTGGCAACCCCTCTCAATGAAAGTGATTTTCCACAGTCAGTGCCTAGGGCTACTTGAAGAGGAAACAATCCATAAAGACAAAACAGAGAACTCCTTTATTTTGTCAAGTTTCAAGGAGCTACTACAAACCACGTTGGATATAGAGTTCCAAATTCATCTATCAATATAGGAGAGAACAGAGTGAAACCTAAAAATAAAAACTGCTACTGTAAACGAGCGCTTCAAGCTAGAACAAAATTTGGTGAGCCAAATGGGATTTTTGTACTGATTATTACAACCAAGTATCATCAAGATTGTGTGAAAAAATATTTGCTGGTATTTCGGAAACTAGTTATTTCTTAGAAGCTTGGCAACCCCACTCAATGAAAGTGCTTTTCAACAGTCTGTGCCTAGATCTAATTTAAGAGGAAACAAATCATAGACACAAAACTGAGAACTACTTTATTTTGTCAAGTTTCAAAGAGCTACTGCAAACCATGTTGGATTTAGAGTTCCAAATTCATCTATCAATATAGGAGAAAATAGAGGGAAACCTAAATATAAAAAGTGCTAAGGTAGATGAACGCTTCAACCTAGAAGAACAAAATTTGGTGAGGCAAGTGGGATTTGTGTACTGATCATTACCACCAAGTATCATCAACATTGGGTGAAAAAATATTTGCTGGTATTTCGGAAACTCGTTATTTCTTAGAAGCTTGGCAACCCCTTTCAATGAGAGTGCTTTTCCACAATCTCTGCTTAGGGCTACAAAACGCGGAAACATATCATAGAGACAAAACTGAGAACTCCTTTACTTTGTCAAGTTTCAAAGAGCTACTACAAACCATATTGGATTTAGAGTTCCAAATTCATCTATCTATATAGGAGAGAACAGAGTGAAACCTAAACATAAAAACTGCTACTCTAGACGAAAGCTTCAACCTAGAAGAACAAAATTTGGTGACCAAGTGGGATTAGTGTACTGATCATTACCACCAAGTGTGATCAAGATTGCGTGAAAAAATATTTGCTGGTATTTCGGAAACTCCTTGTTTCTTACAAGCTTGGCAACCCCACTCAATGAAAGTGTTTTTCCACAGTCTGTTCCTAGGGGTACTTGAAGAGGAAACAAACCATTGAGACAAAACTGAGAACTCCTTTATTTTGTCAAGTTTCAAAGAGCTACTACAAACCTTGTTGGATTTAGAGTTCCAAATTCATCTATCTATATAGGAGAGAACAGAGGGAAACCTAAATCTATAAACTGCTACTGTAAACGAACGCTTCAACCTAGATGAACAAAATTTGGTGAGCCAAGTGGGATTTGTGTACTGATGATTACCATCAAGTATCATTAATATTCGGTGAAAAAATATTTGCTGGTATTTCGGATACTCGTTATTTCTTAGAAGCTGGCAACCGCTCTCAATGAAAGTGCTAATCCACACCCTGTGCCTAGGTCTACTTGAGGAGGAAACAAAATATAGAGACAAAACTGAGAACTACGTTATTTTGTCAAGTTTGAAAGAGCTACTGCAAACCATGTTGGATTTAGAGTTCCAAATTCATCTATCTATATAGGAGAGAACAGAGGGAAACCAAAATATAAAAACTGCTACAGTAGACGAACGATTCAACCTAGAAGAACAAAATTTGGCGTGTCAAGTGGGATTTGTGTACCGATCATTACCACCGAGTATCATCAAGATTCGGTGAAAAAATTTTGCGGGTATTTCGGAAACTCGTAATTTCTTAGAAGCGTGGCAACCCCTCTCAATGAAAGTGCTTTTCCACCGTCTGTGCCTAGGGCTACTTGAAGAGGAAACAAACCATAGAGACAAAACTGAGAACTCCATCATTTTTCAAGTTTCAAAGAGCTACTACAAACCATGTTGGATTTACAGTCCAAATTCATCTATCTATATAGCAGAGAACAGAGTGAAACCTAAATATAAAAGCTGCTACTGTAGACGAACGCTTCAACCTAGAAGAACAAAATTTGGTGAGCCGAGTGGGATTTGGGTACGGATCAATACCACCAAGTATCATGAATATTGGGTGAAAAAATATTTGCTGGTATTTCGGAAACTCGTAATTTCTGGGAAGCTTGGCAAACCCTCTCAATGAAAGTGCTTTTCCACAATCTGTGCCTTGGGCTACCTGAAGAGGAAACAAACCATAGAGACAAAACTGTGAACTACTTTGTTTTGTCAAGTTTCAAAGAGCTACTACAAACCATGTTGGATTTAGAGTTCTAAATTCTTCTGTCTATATAAGGGAGAACAGAGTGAAACCTAAACATAAATACTGCTACTCTAGAAGATAGCTTCAACCTAGAAGAACAAAATTTGGTGAGCCAAGTGGGATTTGTGTACTGATCATTACCCCCAAGTATCATCAACATTGGGTGAAAAAATATTTGCTGTTATTTCGGAAACTCGTTATTTCTTAGAAGTTTGGCAGACCCTCTCAATGAAAGTGCTTTTCCACCGTCTGTGCCTAGGGCTACTTGAAGAGGAAACAAACCATAGAGACAAAACTGAGAACTACTTTATTTTGTCAAGTTTCAAAGAGCTACTGGAAAGCATGTTGGATTTAGAGTTCCAAATTCATCTATCTATATAGGAGAGAACAGAGTGAAACCTAAAAATAAAAACAGCTACTGTAAACGAGCGCTTCAACCTAGAAGAACAAAATTTGGTGAGCCAAATGGGATTTTTGTACTGATCATTACCACCAAGTATCATCAAGATTGGGTGAAAAAATATTTGCTGGTATTTCGGAAACTCGTAATTTTTTGGAAGCTTGGCAACCCCTCTCAATGAAAGTGCTTTTCCACAGTCTGTACCTAGGTCTACATGAAGAGGAAACAAAACATAGAGACAAAACTGAGAACTACTTTATTTTGTCAAGTTTCAAAGAGCTGCTGCAAACCATGTTGGATTTAGAGTTCCAAATTCATCTATCTATATAGGAGAGAACAGAGTGAAACATAAAAATAAAAACTGCTACTGTAAACGAGCGCTTCAACCTAGAACAAAATTTGGTGAGCCAAATGTGATTTTTGTACTGATCATTACCACCAAGTATCATCAAGATTGGGTGAAAAAATATTTACTGGTATTTCGGAAACTCGTTATTTCTTGGAAGCTTGGCAACCCCTCTCAATGAAAGTGCTTTTCCACAGTCTGTGCCTAGGTCTTTTTAAGAGGAAACCAAACATAGAGACAAAACTGAGAACTATTTTATTTTGTCAAGTTTCAAAGAGCTACTGCAAACCATGTTGGATTTAGAGTTCCAAATTCATCTATCTATATAGGAGAAAATAGAGGGAAACCTAAATATAAAAAGTGCTAAGGTAGATGAACGCTTCAACCTAGAAGAACAAAATTTGGTGAGCCAAGTGGGATTTGTGTACTGATCATTACCACCAAGTATCATCAACATTGGGTGAAAAAATATTTGCTGGTATTTCGGAAACTCCTTATTTCTTAGAAGCTTGGCAACCCCTTTCAATGAGAGTGCTTTTCCACAGTCGCTGCTTAGGGCTACATGACGTGGAAACATATCATAGAGACAAAACTGAGAACTCCTTTACTTTGTCAAGTTTCAAAGAACTACTACAAACCATATTGGATTTAGAGTTCCAAATTCATTTATCTATATAGGAGAGAACAGAGTGAAACCTAAACATGAAAACTGCTACTCTAGACGAAAGCTTCAACATAGAAGAACAAAATTTGGTGACCAAGTGGGATTTGTGTACTGATCATTACCACCAAGTGTGATCAGATTGCGTGAAAAAATATTTGCTGGTATTTCGGAAACACGTTGTTTCTTAGAAGCTTGGCAACCCCACTCAATGAAAGTGCTTTTCCACAGTCTGTTCCAAGGGGTACTTCAAGAGGAAACAAACCATTGAGACAAAACTGAGAACTCCTTTATTTTGTCAAGTTTCAAGGAGCTACTACAAACCTTGTTGGATTTAGAGTTCCAAATTGTTCTATCTATATAGCAGAGAACAGAGTGAAACCTAAAAATAAAAACTGCTACTGTAAACGAACGCTTCAACCTAGAAGAACAAAATTTGGTGAGCCAAGTGGGATTTGTGTACTGATCATTACCATCAAGTATCATTAATATTCGGTGAAAAAATATTTGCTGGTATATCGGATACTCGTTATTTCTTAGAAGCTGGCAACCGCTCTCAATGAAAGTGCTACTCCACACTCTGTGCCTAGGTCTACTTGAAGAGGAAACAAAATATAGAGACAAAACTGAGAACTACGTTATTTTGTCAAGTTTGAAAGAGCTACTGCAAACCATGTTGGATTTAGAGTTCCAAATTCATCTATCCATATAGGAGAGAACAGAGGGAAACCTAAATATAAAAACTGCTACAGTAGACCAACGATTCAACCTAGAAGAACAAAATTTCATGTGTCAAGTGGGATTTGTGTACCGATCATTACCACCGAGTATCATCAAGATTCGGTGAAAAAATATTTGCTGGTATTTCGGAAACTCGTAATTTATAAGAAGCGTGGCAACCCCTCTCAATGAAAGTGCTTTTCCACCGTCTGTGCCTAGGGCTACTGAAGAGGAAACAAACCATAGAGACAAAACTGAGAACTCCATCATTTTGTCAAGTTTCAAAGAGCTACTACAAACCATGTTGGATTTACAGTCCAAATTCATCTATCTATATAGCAGAGAACAGAGTGAAACCTAAATATAAAAACTGCTACTGTAGACGAACGCTTCAACCTAGAAGAACAAAATTTGGTGAGCCAAGTGGGATTTGGGTACGGATCAATACCACCAAGTATCTTGAATATTGGGTGAAAAAATATTTGCTGGTATTTCGGAAACTCGTAATTTCTTGGAAGCTTTGCAACCCCTCTCAATGAAAGTGCTTTTCCACAATCTGTGCCTTGGGCTACTTGAAGAGGAAACAAACGATAGAGACAAAACTGTGAACTACTTTGTTTTGTCAAGTTTCAAAGAGCTACTACAAACCATGTTGGATTTAGAGTTCTAAATTCATCTGTCTATATAAGAGAGAACAGAATGAAACCTAAACATAAAAACTGCTACTCTAGAAGATAGCTTCAACCTAGAAGAACAAAATTTGGTGATCCAATTCGATTTGTGTACTGATCATTACCCCCAAGTATCATCAACATTGGGTGAAAAAATATTTGCTGTTATTTCGGACACTAGTTATTTCTTAGAAGTTTGGCAGACCCTCTCAATGAAAGTGCTTTTCCACCGTCTGTGCCTAGGGCTACTTGAAGAGGAAACAAACCATAGAGACAAAACTGAGAACTACTTTATTTTGTCAAGTTTCAAAGAGCTACTGGAAAGCATGTTGGATTTAGAGTTCAAAATTCATCTATCTATATAGGAGAGAATAGAGGGAAACCTAAATATAAAAACTGCAAAGGTAGAAGAACGCTTCAACCTAGAAGAGCAAAATTTGGTGAGCCAAGTGGAATTTTTGTACTGATCATTACCACCAAGTATCATCAACATTGGGTGAAAAACTGTTTGCTGGTATTTCGGAAACTCGTTATTTTTCAGAAGCTTGGAAACCCCTCTCAATGAAAGTGCTTTTCCACAAACTCTGCTTAGGGCTACATGAAGCGCAAACAAATCATAGAGACAAAACTGAGAACTCCTTTACTTTGTCAAGTTTCAAAGAGCTACTACAAACCATATTGGATTTAGAGTTCCAAATTCGTCTACCTGTATAGGAGAGAACAGAGTGAAACCTAAATATGAAAACTGCTACTGTAGACAAACGCTTCAAACGAGCAGAACAAAATTTGGGGAGCCAAGTGGGTTTGTGTACCTATCAATACCAACAAGTACAATGAATTATGGATGAAAAAATATTTGCTGGTATTTTGGAAACTCGTAATTTCTTGGAAGCTTGGTAACCCCTCTCAATGAAAGTGCTTCTCCACAGTCTCTGCTTAGGACTACTTGAAGAGGAAACAAACCATAGAGACAAAACTGAGAACTCCTTTATTTTGTCAAGTTTCAAAGAGCTACTGCAAAGCATGTTGGATTTAGAGTTCCAAATTTATCTGTCTATATAGGAGAGAACAGTGTGAAACCTAAATATAAAAACTGCTACTGTAGACGAACGCTTCAAACTAGAAGAACAAAATTTGGTGAGCCAAGTGGGATTTGTGTACTGATCATTACCACCAAGTATCATCAACATTGGGTGAAAAAATATTTGCTGGTATTTCGGAAACTCGTTATTTCTTGGAAGCTTGGCAACCCCTCTCAATGAAAGTGCTTTTCCACAGTCAGTACCTAGGGCTACTTGAAGAGGAAACAATCCATAAAGACAAAACTGGGAACTCATTTATTTTGTGAAGTTTCGAAGTACTACTACAAACCATGTTGGATTTAGAGTTCCAAATTCATCTATCTATATAGGAGAGAACAGAGTGAAACCTAAAAATAAAAACTGCTACTGTAAACGAGCGCTTCAACCTAGAAGAACAAAATTTGGTGAGCCAAATGGGATTTCTGTACTGATCATTACAACCAAGTATCATTAAGATTGGGTGAAAAAATATTTGCTGGTATTTCGGAAACTCGTTATTTCTTAGAAGCTTTGCAACCCCTCTCAATGAAAGTGCTTTTCCACATCTGTGCCTAGGTCTACTTGAAGAGGAAACAAAACATAGAGACAATACTGAGAACTACTATATTTTGTCAAGTTTCAAAGAGCTACTGCAAACCATGTTGGATTTAGAGTTCCAAATTCATCTATCTATATAGGAGAGAACAGAGGGAAACCTAAATATAAAAACTGCTACAGTAGACGAACGATTCAACCTAGAAGAACAATATTTGGTGGGTCAAGTGGGATTTGTGTACCGATCATTACCACCGAGTATCATCAAGATTCGGTGAAAAAATATTTGCTGGTATTTCGGAAACTCGTTATTTCTTAGAAGCGTGGCAACCCCTCTCAATGAAAGTGCTTTTCCACCGTCTGTGCCTAGGGCTACTTGAAGAGGAAACAAGCCATAGTGACAAAACTGAGAACTCCATCATTTTGTCATGTTTCAAAGAGCTACTACAAACCATGTTGGATTTACAGTCCAAATTCATCTATATATATAGCAGAGAACAGAGTGAAACCTAAATATTAAAACTGCTACTGTAGACGAACGCTTCAACCTAGAAGAACAACATTTGGTGAGCGAAGTGGGATTTGGGTACGGATCAATACCACCAAGTATCATGAATATTGGGTGAAAAAATATTTGCTGGTATTTCGGAAACTCGTAATTTCTTGGAAGCTTGGTATCCCCTCTCAATGAAAGTGCTTCTACACAGTCTCTGCTTAGGGCTACTTGAAGCAGAAACAAATCATAGAGACAAAACTGAGCACTCCTTTATTTTGTCAAGTTTCAAAGAGCTACTGCAAACCATGTTGGATTTAGAGTTCCAAATTCATCTATCTATATAGGAGAGAACAGAGTGAAACCTAAAAATAAAAACTGCTACTGTAAACGAGCGCTTAAACATGGAAGAACAAAATTTGGTGAGCCAAATGGGATTTTTGTACTGAACATTACCACCCAGTATCATCAAGATTGGGTTTAAAAAATATTTGCTGGTATTTCGGAAACTCGTTATTTCTTAGAAGCTTGGCAACCCCTCTCAATGAAAGTGCTTTTCCACAGTCTATGCCTAGGTCTACTTGAGAAGGAAACAAAACATAGAGACAAAACTGAGAACTACTTTATTTTGTCAAGTTTCAAAGAGCTACTGCAAACCATGTTGGATTTAGAGTTCCAAATTCATCTATCTATATAGGAGAAAACAGAGGGAAACCAAAATATAAAAAGTGCTAAGGTAGATGAACGCTTCAACATAGAAGAACAAAATGTGGTGAGCCAAGTGGGATTAGTGTACTGATCATTACCACCAAGTATCATCAAGATTCGGTGAAAAAAAATTTGCTGGTATTTCGGAAACTTTTTATTTCTTAGAAGCTTGGCAACCCCTCTCAATGAAAGTGATTTTCCACCGTCTGTGCCTAGGGCTACTTGAGGAGAAACAAACCATAGAGACAAAATTGAGAACTCCTTTATATTGTCAAGGTTCAAAGAGCTACTACAAACCATGTTGGATTTAGAATTCCAAATTCATCTAACTATATAGGAGAAAACAGAGTGAAACATAAAAATAAAAACTGCTATTGTAAACGAACGCTTCAACCTAGAAGAACAAATTTTGGTGAGCCAAGTGGGATTTGTGTACTGTCATTACCACCACGTATCATCAAGATTACGTGAAAAAATATTTGCTGGTATTTCGGAAACTCGTAATTTCTTGGAATCTTGGCAACCCCTCTCAATGAAAATGCTTTTCCACAGTCTCTGCATAGGTCTACTTGAAGCGGAAACAAACCATTCAGACAAAACTGAGAAGTCCTTTATTTTGTCAAGTTTCAAAGAGCTACTACAAACCGTGTTGGATTTAGAGTTCCAAATTCATCTATCTACGTAGGAGAGAACAGAGTGAAACCTAAACATAAAAACTGCTACTCTAGACGAAAGCTTCAACCTAGAAGAACAAAATTTGGTGACCAAGTGGGATTTGTGTACTGATCATTACCACCAAGTGTGATCAAGATTGCGTGAAAAAATATTTGCTGGTATTTCGGATACTCGTTATTTCTTAGAAGCTGGCAACCGCTCTCAATTAAAGTGCTTTTCCACAGTCTGTGCCTAGGTCAACTTGAAGAGGAAACAAAATATAGAGACAAAACTGAGAACTCCTTTATTTTGTCAAGTTTGAAGAGCTACTGCAAACCATGTTGGATTTAGAGTTCCAAATTCATCTATCTATGTAGCA
This sequence comes from Callospermophilus lateralis, assembly GCF_048772815.1. Lineage (NCBI taxonomy): Eukaryota > Metazoa > Chordata > Mammalia > Rodentia > Sciuridae > Callospermophilus > Callospermophilus lateralis. The sequence goes on from NW_027512433.1 coordinate 389,489, forward strand.
GAGAACAGAGTGAAACCAAAATATAAAAACTGCTACTGTAGACGAACGCTTCAACCTAGAAGAACAAAATTTGGTGAGCCAAGTGGGATTTTTGTACTGATCATTACCACCAAGTATCATCAACATTTGGAGAAAAAATATTTGCTGGTATTTCGGAAATTCGTTATTTCTTAGAAGCTTGGCAACCCCTCTCAATGAAAATGTTTTTCCACCGTCTGTGCCTTGGACTACTTGAAGAAAAAACAAACCATAGAGACAAAACTGAGAACTCCTTTATTTTGTCAAGTTTCAAAGAGCTACTACAAACCATGTTGGATTTAGAGTTCCAAATTCATCTATCTATATAGGAGAGAACAGAGTGAAACCTAAAAATAAAAACTACGACTGTAAACGAACGCTTCAACCTAGAAGAACAAAATTTGGTGAGCAAAGTGGGATTTTTAGACTTGTCATTACCACCACGTATCATCAAGATTGGGTGAAAAAATATTTGCTGCTACTTCGGAAACTGATATTTTCTTGGAAGCTTGGCAATGCCCATCAATGAAAGTGGTCTTCCACAGTCTCTGCTTAGGGCTACTTGAAGCAGAAATAAATCATTGAGACAAAACTGAAAACTCCTTTATTTTGTCAAGTTTCAAAGAGCCACTACAAACCATGTTGTATTTAGAGCTCCAAATTCATCTTTCTATATAGCAAAGAACAGAATGAAACCTAAATATAAAAACTGCTCCTGTAGACGAACGCTTCAAACCAGAAGAACCAAATTTGGTGAGCCAAGTGGGATTTGTGTACTGATCATTACCAACAAGTATCATCAAGATTTGGTGAAAAAATACTTGCTGGTATTTCGGAAACTCGTAATTTCTTGGAAGCTTGGCAACACCTCTCAATGTAAGTGCTTTTCCACAGTCACTGCTTAGGGCTACTTGAAGCGGAAACAAATTATAGAGACAAAGCTGAGAACTCCTTTATTTTGTCAATTTTCAAACAGCTAGTACAAACCATGTTGGATTTAGAGTTCCAAATTCATCTGTCTATATAGCAGAGAACAGAGTGAAACCTAAAAATAAAAACTGCTACTGTAGACGAACCCTTCAACCGAGAAGAACAAAATTTTGTGAGCCAAGTGGGATTTGTGTACTTATCATTTCCACCAAGTATCATCAACATTGGGTGAAAAAATATTTGCTGGTATTTCTGAAACTCGTTATTCCTTAGAAGCTTGGCAACTCCTCTCAATGAAAGTGCTTTTCCACAGTCTGTGCCTAGGGCTACTTGAAGAGGAAACAAACCATAGAGACAAAAGTGAGAACTGCTTTATTTTGTCAACTTTCAAAGAGCTACTACAAACCATGTTGGATTTAGAGTGCCAAATTCATCTATCTATATAAGAGAGAACAGAGTGAAACCTAAAAATAATAACTGCTAGTGTAAACAAACGCTTCAACCGAGAAGAACAAAATTTGGTGAGCCAAGTGGGATTTGTGTACCGATCATTACCACCAAGTATCATGTAGATTCGGTGCAAAAATATTTGCTGGTATTTCGGAAACTCGTTATTTCTTAGAAGCTTGTCAACCCCTCGCAATGAAAGTGCTTTTCCACAGTCTGTGCCTAGGACAACTTGGAGAGGTAACAAACCATAGAGACAAAACTGAGAACTCCTTTATTTTGTCAACTTTCAAAGAGCTACTACAAACCAAGTTGGATTTAGAGTTCCAAATTCATCTATGTATATAGGAAGGAACAGACTGAAACCTAAAAATAAAAACTGCTACTGTAAACGAACGCTTCAAACTAGGAGAACAAAATTTGGTGAGCCAAGTGGGATTTGTGTACTTGTCATTACCACCACGTATCATCAACATTGGGTGAAAAAATATTTGCTGGTATTTCGGAAACTCGGAATTTCTTGGAAGCTTGGCAACCCCTTTCAATGAAATTGCTTTTCCACAGTCTCTGCTTAGGGCTACATGAAGCGGAAACAAATCATAAAGACAAAACTGAGAACTCCTTTATTTTATCAAGTTTCAAAGAGCTACTACAAACCATGTTGGATTTAGAGTTCCAAATTCATCTATCTATATAGGAGAGAACAGAGGGAACTTTAAAATATAAACTGCTACTGTAAACGAACGCTTCAACCTAGACGATCAAAATTTGGTGAGTCATGTGAGATTTGTGTACCAATCATTACCACCAAGAATCATCAAGATTGGGTGAAAAAATATTTGCTGGTATTTCGGAAACTCGTTATTTCTTAGAAGCTTGTCAACCCCTCTCAATGTAAGTGCTTTTCCACAGATGTCCCTAGGACTACTTGAAGAGTAAACAAACCATAGAGACAAAACTGAGAACTCCTTTATTTTGTCAAGTTTCAAAGAGCTACTACAAACCATGTTGCATTTAGAGTTCCAAATTCATCTATCTATATAGGAGAGAACAGAGAGAAACCTAAATATAAAAACTGCTACTGTAGACGAATGCTTCAACCTAGAAGAGGAAAATTTGGTGAGCCAAGTGGGATTTGTGGACTTGTCAAAACCACAACGTATCATCAAGATTGGATGAAAAAATATTTGCTGGAATTTCGGAAACTCGTAATTTCGTGGAAGCTTAGCAACCCCTCTCAATTTAAGTGCTTTTCCACAGTGTCTGCTTAGGGCTACTTGAAGCGGAAACAAACCATAGAGAAAAAACTGAGAACTGCTTTATTTTGTCAAGTTTCAAAGAGCTACTACAAACCATGTTCGATTTAGAGTTCCAAATTCATCTATCAATATAAGAGAGAACAGAGTGAAACCTAAATATAAAAACTGCTACTGTAGACGAACGCGTCAACGTAGAAGAACAAAATTTGGTGAGCCAAGTGGGATTTGTGTACTGATCATTACCACCAAGTATCATCAAGATTGGGTGAAAAAATATTTGCTGGTATTTCGGAACCTCGTTATTTCTTAGAAGCTTGGAAACCCCTCTCAATGAAAGTGCTTTTCCACAGTCTGTGCCTAGGGCGACTTGAAGAGGAAACAAACCATAGAGACAAAACTGAGAAATCCTTTACTTTGTCAAGTTTAAAAGAGCTATTACACACCATGTTGGATTTAGAGTTCCAAATTCATCTATCTATGTAGGAGAGAACAGAGTGAAACCTAAATATAAAAACTGCTACTGTAGCCGAACGCTTCAACCCAGAAGAACAAAATTTGGTGAGCCAAGTGGGATTTGTTTACTGATCATTACCACCAAGTATCAACAACATTGGGTGAAAAAATATTTGCTGGTATTTCTGAAACTCGTTATTTCTTAGAAGCTTGGCAACTCCTCTCAATGAAAGTGCTAATACACAGTCTGTGCCTAGGGCTACTTGAAGAGGAAACAAAGCATAGAGACAAAACTGAGAACTCCTTTATTTTGTCAACTTTCAAAGAGCTACTATAAACCATTTTGGATTTAGAGTTCCAAATTCATCTATCTATATAGGAGAGAACAGAGTGAAATCTAAAAATAAAAACGGCTAGTGTAAACGAACGCTTCAACCTAGAAGAACAAAATTTGGTGAGCCAAGTGGGATTTGTGTACTTGTAACTACTACCACGTAACATCAACATTGGGTGAAAAAATATTTGCTAGTATTTCGGAAACTCGTAATTTCTTGGACGCTTGGCAAACACTTTCAATGAAAGTGCTTTTCCACAGTCTCTTCGTAGGGCTATATGAAGCGGAAACAAATCATAGAGACAAAACTGAAAACTCCTTTATTTTGTCAAGTTTCAAAGAGCTACTACAAAACATGTTGGATTTAAAGTTCCAAATTCATCTATCTATATAGGAGAGAAAAGAGGGAACTTAAAAATATAAACTGCTACTGTAAACGAACGCTTCAACCTAGAATAACAAAATTTGGTGAGTCAAGTGGAATTTGTGTACCGATCATTACCACCACGTATCATCAACCTTGGTGAAAAAATATTTGCTGGTATTTCGGAAACTCGTAATTTCTTGGAAGCTTGGCAACCCCTTTCAATGAAAGCGCTATTCCACATTCTCTGCTTAGAGCTACATGAAGCGGAAAAAAATCATAGAGACCAAACTGAGAACTCCTTTAGTTTGTCAAGTTTCAAAGAGCTACTGCAACCCAAATTGGATTTAGAGTTCCAAATTCATCTATCTCTATACGAGAGAAGAGAGTGACACCTAAATATAAAAACTGCTACTGTAGACGAACGCTTCAACCTAGAAGAACAAAATTTGGTGAGCCAAGTGGGATTTGTGTACTGATCATTACCACCAAGTTTCATGAAGATTGCGTGAAAAAATATTTGCTGGTATTTTGGAAACTCGTTATTTCTTGGAAGATTGGCAACCCCACTCAATGAAATTGCTTTTCCACATTCTTTTCCTAGGGCTACTTGAAGAGGAAACAAACCATTGAGACAAAACTGAGAACTCCTTTATTTTGTCAAGTTTCAAAGAACTACTACAAACCTTGTTGGATTTAGAGTTCCAAATTCATCTATCTGTATAGCAGAGAACAGAGGGAAACCTAAAAATATAAAGTGCTACTGTAAACGAACGCTTCAACCTAGAAGAACAAAATTTGGTGAGCCAAGTGGGATTTGTGTACTGATCATTACCACCAAGTATCATCAAGATGAGGTGAAAAAAAATTTGATGGTATTTCAGAAACTCGTTATTTCTTAGAAGCTTGGCAACCGCTCTCAATGAAAGGGCTTTTCTACAGTCTGTGCCTAGGATTACTTGAAGAGGAAACAAAACATAGAGACAAAACTGAGAACTACGTTATTTTGTCAAGTTTCAAAGAGCTACTGTAAATCATGTTGGATTTAGAGTTTCAAATTCATCTATCTATATAGGAGAGAACAGAGGGAAACCTAAATATAAAAACTGCTACTGTAGACGAACGCTTCAAACTAGAAGAACAAAATTTGTTGAGCCAAGTGGGATTTGTGTACTGATCATTACCACCAAGAATCATCAACATTGGGTGAAAAAATATTTGCTGGTATTTCGGAAATTCGTTATTTCTTAGAAGCTTGGCAACCCCTCTCAATGAAAGTGCTTTTCCACCGTCGGTGCCTAGGGCTACTTGAAGAGGAAACAAACCATAGAGACAAAACTGAGCACTCCTTTATTTTGTCAACTTTCAAAGAGCTACTGCAAACAATATTGGATTTAGAGCTCCAAATTCATCTGTCTATATAGGAGAGAACAGAGTGAAACCTGAAAATAAAAACTGCTACTGTAAGCGAACGCTTCAACCTAAGAGAACAAAATTTGGTGAGCCAAGTGGGATTTGTGTACTTGTCATTACGACCACGTATCATCAACATTGGGTGAAAAAATATTTGCTGGTATTTCGGAAACTCGTAATTTCTTGGAAGCTTGGCAACCCCTTTCAATGAAAGTGCTTTTTCACAGTCTCTGCTTAGGGCTACATGAAGTGGAAACAAATCATAGAGACAAAACTGAGAACTCCTTTATTTTGTCAAGTTTCAAAGAGCTACTACAAACCATGTTGGATTTATAGTTCCATATTCATCTATCTATATAGGAGAGAACAGGGTGAAACCAAAATATAAAAACTGCTACTGTAGAGGAAGCGTCAACGTAGAAGAACAAAATTTGGTGAGCCAAGTGGGATTTGTCTACTGATCACTTCCACCAAGTATCATCAAGATTTGGTGAAAAAATATTGCTGGTGTTTCGGAAAATCTTTTTTTCTTAGAAGCTTGGCAAACCATCTCAATGAAAGTGCTTTTCCACAGTCTCTGCTTAGGGCTACATGAAGCGGAAACAAATCATAGAGACAAAACTGAGAACTCCTTTATTTTGTCAAGATTAAAACAGCCACTACAAACCATGTTGGATTTAGAGTTCCAAATTCATCTATCTATATAGGAGAGAAGAGAGGGAACTTAAAAATATAAACTGCTACTGTAAATGATCGCTTCAACCTAGAAGAACAAAATTTGGTGAGTCAAGTGAGACTTGTGTACCAATCATTACCACCATGTATCATCAAGATTGGGTGAAAAAATATTTACTTGTAATTCGGAAACTCGTTATTTCTTAGAAGCTTGGCAACCCCTCTCAATGAATGTGGTTTTCCACAGTCTGTGCCTAGGACTACTTGAAGAGGAAACAAACCATAGAGAAAAAACTGAGAACTCCTTTATTTTGTCAAGTTTCAAAGTGCTACAACAAACCATGTTGGATTTAGAGTTCCAAATTCATCTATCAATATAGCAGAGAACAGAGGGAAACCTAAAAATATAAAGTGCTACTGTAAACGAACGCTTCAACCTAGAAGAACAAAATTTGGTGAGCCAAGTGGGATTTGTGTACTGATCATTACCACCAAGTATCATCAAGATGAGGTGAAAAAAAATTTGATGGTATTTCAGAAACTCGTTATTTCTTAGAAGCTTGGCAACCGCTCTCAATGAAAGGGCTTTTCTACAGTCTGTGCCTAGGATTACTTGAAGAGGAAACAAAACATAGAGACAAAACTGAGAACTACGTTATTTTGTCAAGTTTCAAAGAGCTACTGTAAATCATGTTGGATTTAGAGTTTCAAATTCATCTATCTATATAGGAGAGAACAGAGGGAAACCTAAATATAAAAACTGCTACTGTAGACGAACGCTTCAAACTAGAAGAACAAAATTTGTTGAGCCAAGTGGGATTTGTGTACTGATCATTACCACCAAGAATCATCAACATTGGGTGAAAAAATATTTGCTGGTATTTCGGAAATTCGTTATTTCTTAGAAGCTTGGCAACCCCTCTCAATGAAAGTGCTTTTCCACCGTCGGTGCCTAGGGCTACTTGAAGAGGAAACAAACCATAGAGACAAAACTGAGCACTCCTTTATTTTGTCAACTTTCAAAGAGCTACTGCAAACAATATTGGATTTAGAGCTCCAAATTCATCTGTCTATATAGGAGAGAACAGAGTGAAACCTGAAAATAAAAACTGCTACTGTAAGCGAACGCTTCAACCTAAGAGAACAAAATTTGGTGAGCCAAGTGGGATTTGTGTACTTGTCATTACGACCACGTATCATCAACATTGGGTGAAAAAATATTTGCTGGTATTTCGGAAACTCGTAATTTCTTGGAAGCTTGGCAACCCCTTTCAATGAAAGTGCTTTTTCACAGTCTCTGCTTAGGGCTACATGAAGTGGAAACAAATCATAGAGACAAAACTGAGAACTCCTTTATTTTGTCAAGTTTCAAAGAGCTACTACAAACCATGTTGGATTTATAGTTCCATATTCATCTATCTATATAGGAGAGAACAGGGTGAAACCAAAATATAAAAACTGCTACTGTAGAGGAAGCGTCAACGTAGAAGAACAAAATTTGGTGAGCCAAGTGGGATTTGTCTACTGATCACTTCCACCAAGTATCATCAAGATTTGGTGAAAAAATATTGCTGGTGTTTCGGAAAATCTTTTTTTCTTAGAAGCTTGGCAAACCATCTCAATGAAAGTGCTTTTCCACAGTCTCTGCTTAGGGCTACATGAAGCGGAAACAAATCATAGAGACAAAACTGAGAACTCCTTTATTTTGTCAAGATTAAAAGAGCCACTACAAACCATGTTGGATTTAGAGTTCCAAATTCATCTATCTATATAGGAGAGAACAGAGGGAACTTAAAAATATAAACTGCTACTGTAAATGAACGCTTCAACCTAGAAGAACAAAATTTGGTGAGTCAAGTGAGACTTGTGTACCAATCATTACCACCATGTATCATCAAGATTGGGTGAAAAAATATTTACTTGTAATTCGGAAACTCGTTATTTCTTAGAAGCTTGGCAACCCCTCTCAATGAATGTGGTTTTCCACAGTCTGTGCCTAGGACTACTTGAAGAGGAAACAAACCATAGAGAAAAAACTGAGAACTCCTTTATTTTGTCAAGTTTCAAAGTGCTACAACAAACCATGTTGGATTTAGAGTTCCAAATTCATCTATCAATATAGGAGAGAACAGTGTGAAACCTAAATATAAAAACTGCTACTGTAGACGAACACGTCAATGTAGAAGAACAAAGTTTGGTGAGCCAAGTGGGATTTGTGTACTGATCATTACCACCAAGTATCATCAAGATTGGGTGAAAAAATATTTGCTGGTATTTCGGAAACTCGTTATTTCTTAGAAGCTTGGAAACCCCTCTCAATGAAAGTGCTTTTCCACAGTCTGTGCCTAGGGCTACTTGAAGAGTAAACAAACCATAGAGACAAAACTGAGAACTCCTTTATTTTGTCAAGTTTCAAAGAGCTACTACAAACCATGTTGGATTTAGAGTTCCAAATTCATCTATCTATATTGGAGAGAACAGAGAGAAACCTAAATATAAAAACTGCTTCTGTAGACGAACGCTTCAACCTAGAAGAACACAATTTAGTGAGCCAAGTGGGATTTGTGTACTGATCATTACAACCAAGAATCATCAAGATTGGGTGAAAAAATATTTGCTGGTATTTCGGAAACTCATTCTATCTTAGAAGCTTGACAACCCCTCTCAATGAAAGTGCTTTTCCACAGTCTGTGCCCAGGGCTATTGAAGAGGAAACAAATCATAGAGACAAAAATGAGAACTCCTTTATTTTGTTATGTTTCAATGAGCTACTCCAAACCATGTTGGATTTAGAGTTCCAAATTCATCTATCTATATAGGAGAGAACAGAGGGAACTTAAAAATATAAACTGCTACTGTAAATGAACGCTTCAACCTAGAAGAACAAAATTTGGTGAGTCAAGTGAGACTTGTGTACCAATCATTACCACCATGTATCATCAAGATTGGGTGAAAAAATATTTACTTGTAATTCGGAAACTCGTTATTTCTTAGAAGCTTGGCAACCCCTCTCAATGAATGTGGTTTTCCACAGTCTGTGCCTAGGACTACTTGAAGAGGAAACAAACCATAGAGAAAAAACTGAGAACTCCTTTATTTTGTCAAGTTTCAAAGTGCTACAACAAACCATGTTGGATTTAGAGTTCCAAATTCATCTATCAATATAGGAGAGAACAGTGTGAAACCTAAATATAAAAACTGCTACTGTAGACGAACACGTCAATGTAGAAGAACAAAGTTTGGTGAGCCAAGTGGGATTTGTGTACTGATCATTACCACCAAGTATCATCAAGATTGGGTGAAAAAATATTTGCTGGTATTTCGGAAACTCGTTATTTCTTAGAAGCTTGGAAACCCCTCTCAATGAAAGTGCTTTTCCACAGTCTGTGCCTAGGGCTACTTGAAGAGTAAACAAACCATAGAGACAAAACTGAGAACTCCTTTATTTTGTCAAGTTTCAAAGAGCTACTACAAACCATGTTGGATTTAGAGTTCCAAATTCATCTATCTATATTGGAGAGAACAGAGAGAAACCTAAATATAAAAACTGCTTCTGTAGACGAACGCTTCAACCTAGAAGAACACAATTTAGTGAGCCAAGTGGGATTTGTGTACTGATCATTACAACCAAGAATCATCAAGATTGGGTGAAAAAATATTTGCTGGTATTTCGGAAACTCATTCTATCTTAGAAGCTTGACAACCCCTCTCAATGAAAGTGCTTTTCCACAGTCTGTGCCCAGGGCTATTGAAGAGGAAACAAATCACAGAGACAAAAATGAGAACTCCTTTATTTTGTTATGTTTCAATGAGCTACTCCAAACCATGTTGGATTTAGAGTTCCAAATTCATCTATCTAAATAGGAGAGAACAGAGTGAAACCTAAATATAAAAACTGATACTGTAGATGAACGCTTCAACCTAGAAGAACAAAATTTGGTGAGCCAAGTGGGATTTGTGTACTGATCATTATCACCAAGAATCATCAAGATTGGGAGAAAAAACATTTGCTGGTGTTTCGGAAACTCATTATTCCTTAGAAGCTTGGCAACCGCTCTCAATGAAAGTGCTTTTCCACAGTCTTTGCCAAGGTCTACTTGAAGAGGAAAGAAAACATAGAGACAAAACTGAGAACAACTTTATTTTAAGAAGTTTCAAAGAGGTACTGCAAACCATGTTGGATTAAGAGTTCCAAATTCATCTGTCTATATAGGAGAGAACAGAGTGAAACCTACATATAAAAACTGCTACTGTAAAAGAACGCTTCAACCTAGAAGAACAAAATTTGGTGAGCCAAGTGTGATTTGTGTACTGATCATTACCACCAAGTATCATCAAGATGAGGTGAAAAAATATTTGCTGGCATTTCGGTAACTCGTTATTTCTTAGAAGCTTGGCAACCCCTCTCAACGAAAGTGCTTTTCGACGGTCTGTGCCTAGGACTACTTGAAGAGGAAACAAAACATAGAGACAAAACTGAGAACTACGTTATTTTGTCAAGTTTCAAAGAGCTACTGTAAACCATGTTGGATTTAGCGTTCCAAATTCATCTATCTATATAGGAGAGAACAGAGGGAAACCTAAATATAAAAACTGCTACAATAGACGAACGCTTCAACCTAGAAGAACAAAATTTGGTGAGCCAAGTGGGATTTGTGTACTGATCATTACCACCAAGTATCATCAACATTGCGTGAAAAAATATTTGCTGGTATTTCGGAAACTCGTTATTTCTTAGAAGCTTGGCAACCCCTCTCAATGAAAGTGCTTTTCCACCGTCGGTGCCTAGGGCTACTTGAAGAGGAAACAAACCATAGAGACAAAACTGAGCACTCCTTTATTTTGTCAAGTTTCAAAGAGCCACTGCAAACAATATTGGATTTAGAGTTCCAAATTCATCTGTCTATATAGGAGAGAACAGAGTGAAACCTGAAAATAAAAACTGCTACTGTAAACGAACGCTTCAACCTAAGAGAACAAAATTTGGTGAGCCAAGTGGGATTTGTGTACTTGTCATTACCACCACGTATCATCAACATTGGGTGAAAAAAAATTTGCTGGTATTTCGGAAACTCGTAATTTCTTGGAAGCTTGGCAACTCCTTTCAATGAAAGTGCTTTTCCACAGTCTCTGCTTCCGGCTACATGAAGCGGAAACAAATCATAGAGACAAAACTGAGAACTCCTTTATTTTGTCAAGATTCAAAGAGCCACTACAAACCATGTTGGATTTAGAGTTCCAAATTCATCTATCTATATAGGAGAGAACAGAGGGAACTTAAAAATATAAACTGCTACTGTAAACGAACGCTTCAACCTAGAAGAACAAAATTTGATGAGTCAAGTGAGACTTGTGTACCAATCATTACCACCATGTATCATCAAGATTGGGTGAAAAAATATTTACTGGTAATTCGGAAACTCGTTATTTCTTAGAAGCTTGGCAACCCCTCTCAATGAAAGTGCTTTTCCACAGTCTGTGCCTAGGACTACTTGAAGAGGAAACAAACCATAGAGAAAAAACTGAGAACTCCTTTATTTTGTCATGTTTCAAAGTGCTACAACAAACCATGTTGGATTTAGAGTTCCAAATTCATCTATCTATATTGGAGAGAACAGAGAGAAACCTAAATATAAAAACTGCTTCTGTAGACGAATGCTTCAACCTAGAAGAACACAATTGAGTGAGCCAAGTGGGATTTGTGTACTGACCATTACCACCAAGAATCATCAAGATTGGGTGAAAAAATATTTGCTGGTATTTCGGAAACTCATTCTATCTTAGAAGCTTGACAACCCCTCTCAATGAAAGTGCTTTTCCACAGTCTGTGCCCAGGGCTATTGAAGAGGAAACAAATCATAGAGACAAAACTGAGAACTCCTTTATTTTGTTATGTTTCAATGAGCTACTACAAACCATGTTGGATTTAGAGTTCCAAATTCATCTATCTATATAGGAGAGAACAGAGTGAAACCTAAATATAAAAAATGATACTGTAGATGAACGCTTCAATGTAGAAGAACAAAATTTGGTGAGCCAAGTGGGATTTGTGTACTGATCATTACCACCAAGTGTCATCAGGGTTGCGTGAAAAAATATTTGCTGGTATTTCGGAAACTTGTCATTTCTTAGAAGATTGGCAACCCCACTCAGTTAAAGTGCTTTTCCACAGTCTGTTCCTAGGACTACTTGAACAGGAAACAAACCCTTGAGAAAAAACTGAGAACTCCTTTATTTTGTCAAGTTTCAAAGAACTACTACAAACCATGTTGGATTTAGAGTTCCAATTCATCTATCTATATAGCAGATAACAGAGTGAAACCTAAAAATAAAAACTGCTACTGTAAACGAACGCTTCAACCTAGAAGAACAAAATTTGGTGAGCCAAGTGGGTTTTGCCTACTGATCATTACCACCAAGTATCATCAAGATGAGGTGAAAGAATATTTGCTGGCATTTCGGTAACTCGTTATTTCTAGAAGCTTGGAAACCCCTCCCAATGAAAGTGCTTTTCCACAGTCTGTGCCTAGGACTACTTGAAGAGGAAACAAAACATAGAGACAAAACGGAGAACTACGTTATTTTGTCAAGTTTCAAAGAGCTACTGTAAACCATGTTGGATTTAGAGTTCCAAATTCATCTATCTATATAGGAGAGAACAGAGGGAAACCTAAATATAAAAACTGCTACAGTAGATGAACGCTTCAACCTAGAAGAACAAAATTTGGTGAGCCAAGTGGCATTTGTGTACTGATCATTACCACCAAGTATCATCAACATTGGGTGAAAAAATATTTGTTGGTATTTCAGAAACTCGTTATTTCTTAGAAGCTTGGCAACCCCTCTCAATGAAAGTGCTTTTCCACCGTCGGTGCCTAGGGCTAATTGAAGAGGAAACAAACCATAGAGACAAAACTGAGAACTCCTTCATTTTGTCAAGTTTCAAAGAGCTACTGTAAACCATGTTGGATTTAGAGTTCCAAATTCATCTATCTATATAGGAGAGAACAGAGGGAAACCTAATTATAAAAACTGCTACAATAGTCGAACGCTTCAACCTAGAAGAACAAAATTTGGTGAGCCAAGTGGGATTTGTGTACCTATCAATACCACCAAGTATCATGAATATTGGGTGAAAAAATATTCGCTGGTGTTTCGGAAACTCGTAATTTCTTGGAAGATTGGCAACCCCTCTCAAAGAAAGTGCTTTTCCACAGTCTCTGCTTAGGACTATTTGAAGCGGAAACAAATCATAGAGACAAAACTGAGCACTCCTTTATTTTGTCAAGTTTCAAAGAGCTACTGCAAACAATATTGGATTTAGAGTTCCAAATTCATCTGTCTATATAGGAGAGAACAGAGTGAAAGCCAAAAATGAAAACTGCTACTGTAAACGAACGCTTCAACCTAGGAGAACAAAATTTGGTGAGCTAAGTGGGATTTGTGTACTTGTCATTACCACCACGTATCATCAACATTGGGTGAAAAAATATTTGCTGGTATTTCGGAAACTCGTAATTTCTTGGAAGCTTGGCAACCCCTTTCAATGAAAGTGCTTTTCCACAGTCTCTGCTTAGGGAAACAAATCATAGAGACAAACCTGAGAACTCCTTTATTTTGTCAAGTTTCAAAGAGCTACTACAAACCATGTTCGATTTAGAGTTCCAAATTCATCTCTCTATATAGGAGAGAACAGAGGGAACTTAAAAATATTAACAGATACTGTAATCGAACGCTTCAACCTAGGAGAACAAAATTTGGTGATCAAATGAGTTTTGTGTACCAATCTACCACCAAGTATCATCAAGATTGGGTGAAAAAATATTTGCTGGTAATCCGGAAACTCGTTATTTCTTAGAAGCTAGGCAACCCCTCTCAATGAAAGTGCTTTTCCACAGTCTGTGACTAGGACTACTTGAAGAGGAAACAAAGCATAGAGAAAAAACTGAGAACTCTTTTATTTTGTCAAGTTTCAAAGTGCTACTACAAGCCATGTTGGATTTAGAGTTCCAAATTCATCTATCAATATAGGAAAGAACAGAGTGAAACCTAAATATAAAAACTGCTACTGTAGACGAACGCGTCAACGTAGAAGAACAAAATTTGGTGAGCCAAGTGGGATTTGTGTACTGATCATTACCACCAAGTATCATCAAGATTGGGTGAAAAAATATTTGCTGGTATTTCGGAAACTCATTCTTTCTTAGAAGATTGACAACCCCTCTCAATGACAGTGCTTTTCCACAGTGTGTGCCCAGGGCTACTTGAAGAGGAAACAAACCATAGAGACAAAACTGAGAACTCCTTTATTTTGTTATGTTTCAAAGAGCTACTTCAAACCATGTTGGATTTAGAGTTCCAAATTCATCTCTCTATATAGGAGAGAACAGAGTGAAACCTAAAAATAAAAACTGCTACTGTAAACGAACGCTTCAACCTAGAAGAAGAAAATTTGGTGAGCCAAGTGGGATTTGTGGACTTGTCATACCACCACGTATCATCAAGATTGGGTGAAAAAATATTTGCTGGTATTTCGGAAACTCGTAATTTCTTGGAAGCTTGGCAACCCCTCTCAATATAAGTGTTTTTCCACAGTCTCTACTTAGGGCTACTTGAAGCGGAAACACACCATAGAGACAAAAATGAGAACTCCTTTATTTTGTCAAGTTTCAAAGAGCTACTACAAACCATGTCGGATTTAGAGTTCCAAATTTATCTATCTGTGTAGGAGAGAACAGAGTGAAACCTAAAAATAAAAACTGCTACTGTGAACGAACGCAACAACCTAGAAGAAGAAAATTTGGTGAGCCAATTTGGATTTGTGTACCGATCATTAACACCAAGGATCATCAAGATTGGGTGAAAAAATATTTGCTGGTATTTCGGAAACTCGTTATTTCTTAAAAGCTTGGCAACCCCTCTCAATGAAAGTGCTTTTCCACCGTCTGTGCCTAGGGCGACTTGAAGAGGAAACAAACCATAGAGACAAAACTGAGAAATCCTTTAATTTGTCAAGTTTCAAAGAGCTATTACACACCATGTTGGATTTAGAGTTCCAAATTCATCTATCTATGTAGGAGAGAACAGAGTGAACCCTAAATATAAAAACTGCTACTGTAGACGAATGCGTCAACGTAGAAAAACAAAATTTGGTGAGCCAAGTGGGATTTGTGTACTGATCATTACCACCAAGTATCATCAAGATTGGGTGAAAAAATATTTGCTGGTATTTCGGAAACTCGTTATTTCTTAGAAGCTTGGCCAACCCTCTCAATGAAAGTGCATTTCCACAGTCTGTGCCTAGGGCTACTTGAAGAGTAAACAAACCATAGAGACAAAACTGAGAACTTCTTTATTCTGTCAAGTTTCAAAGAGCTACTTCAAACCATGTTGGATTTAGAGTTCCAAATTCATCTATCTATATAGGAGAGAACATCGAGAAACGTAAATATAAAAAATGCTACTGTAGACGAACGCTTCAACCTAGAAGAACACAATGTAGTGAGCCAAGTGGAATTTGTGTACTGATCATTACCACCAAATATCATCAAGATTGGGTGAAAAATATTTGCTGGTATTTCGGAAACTCATTCTTTCTTAGAAGCTTAACAACCCCTCTCAATGAAAGTGCTTTTCGCCGTGTGTGCCCAGGGTTTCTTGAAGACTAAACAAACGATAGAGACAAAACTGAGAACTCCTATATTTTGTTATGTTTCAATGAGCTACTACAAACCATGTTGGATTTAGAGTTCCAAATTCATCTATCTATATAGGAGAGAACAGAGTGAAACCTAAAAATAAAAACTGCTACTGTAAGCGAACGCTTCAACCTAGAAGAAGAAAATTTGGTGAGCCATGTGGGATTTGTGGACTTGTCATTACCATCATGTATCATCAAGATTTGGTGAAAAAATATTTGCTGGTATTTCAGAAACTCGTAATTTCTTGGAAGCTTGGCGACCACTTTCAATGCAAGTGGTTTTCCACAGTCTCTGCTTAGGGCTATATGAAGCAGAAACAAATCATAGAGACAAAACTGAAAACTCCTTTATTTTGTCAAGTTTCAAAGAGCTACTACAAACCTTGTTGGATTTAAAGTTCCAAATTCATCTATCTATATAGGAGAGGACAGAGGGAACTTAAAAATATAAACTGCTACTGTAAACGAATGCTTCAACCTAGAAGAACAAAATTTGGTGAGTCAAGTGGGATTTGTGTACCATTCCTTTCCACCAAGTATCATCAAGATTTTGTGAAAAAATATTTGCTGGTATTTCGGAAACTCGTTATTTCTTAGAAGCTTGTCAACTCCTCTCAATGGAAGTGCTTTTCCACAGTCTGTGCCTAGGACTACTTGAAGAAGAAACAAACCATAGAGAAAAAACTGAGAACTCCTTTACTTTGTGAAGTTTCAAAGAGCTATTACACACCATGTTGGATTTAGAGTTCCAAATTCTTTTATCAATGTAGGAGAGAACAGAGTGAAACCTAAATATAAAAACTGCTACTGTAGACGAACGCTTCAACCCAGAAGAACAAAATTTGGTGAGCCAAGTGGGATTTGTGTACTGATCATTACCACCAAGTATCATCAAGATTGGGTGAAAAAGTATTTGCTGGTATTTCAGAAACTCCTTATTTCTTAGAAGATTGGCAACCCCTCTCAATGAAAGTGCTTTTCCACAGTCTGTGCCTAGGGCTACTTGAAGAGGAAACAAACCATAGAGTCAAAACTGAGAACTCCTTTATTTTGTCAAGATTCAAAGAGCTACTACAAACCATATTGGATTTAGAGTTCCAAATTCATCAATCTATATAGAAGAGAACAGAGTGAAACCAAAAAATAAAAACTGCTACTGTAGACGAACGCTTCAACCTAGAAGAACAAAATAATGTGGGCCAAGTGGGATTTGTGTACCGATCATTACCACCACGTATCATCAACCTTGGGTGAAAAAATATTTGCTGGTATTTCGGAAACTCGTAATTTCTTGGAAGCTTGGCAACCCCTTTCAATGAATGTGTTTTTTCACAGTCTCTGCTTAGGGCTATATGAAGCGGAAACAAATCATAGAGACAAAACTGAGAACTCCTTTACTTTGTCAAGTTTCAAAGAACTACTACAAACCATATTGGATTTGGAGATCCAAATCATCAATTTAGATAGGAGAGAACAGAGTGAAAACTAAATATAAAAACTGCTACTGTAGATGAACGCTTCAACCTAGAAGAACAAAATTTGGTGAGCCAAGTGGGATTTTTGTACTGATCATTACCACCAAGTGTCATCAAGATTGCGTGAAAAAATATTTGCTGGTATTTCGGAAACTCGTTATTTCTTAGAAGATTGGCAACTCCTCTCAATGAAACTGCTTTTCCACAGTGTGTTCCTAGGGCTACTTGAAGAGGAAACAAACCATAGAGACAAAACTGAGAACTTCTTTATTTTGTCAAGTTTCAAAGAGCTACTGCAAACCATGTTGGATTTAGAGTTCCAAATTCATCTATCTATATAGGAGAGAACAGAGTGAAACCTAAATATAAAAACTGCTACTGTAGATGAACGCTTCAACCAAGGAGAACAAAATTTGGTGAGCGAAGTGGGATTTGTGTACCTATCAATACCACCAAGTATCATGAATATTGGGTGAAAAAATATTTGCTGGTATTTCGGAAACTCGTAATTTCTTGTAAGCTTGGTAACCCCTCTCAATGAAAGTGCTTTTCCACAATCTCTGCTTAGGACTACTTGAAGCGGAAACAAATCATAGAGACAAAACTGAGCACTCCTTTATTTTGTCAAGTTTCAAAGAGGTACTGCAAACAATATTGGATTTAGAGTTCCAAATTAATCTGTCTATATAGGAGAGAAAAGAGGGAACTTAAAAATATAAACTGCTACTGTAAACGAACTCTGCAACCTTGAAGAACAAAATTTGGAGAGTCAAGTGAGATTTGTGTACCAATCATTACCACCAGGTATCATCAAGATTGGGTGAAAAAATATTTGCTGGTAATTCGGAAACTCGTTATTTCTTAGAATCTTGGCAACCCCTCCCAATGAAATTGCTTTTCCACAGTCTGTGCCTAGGACTACTTGAAGAGGAAACAAACCATAGAGAAAAAACTGAGAACTCGTTTATTTTGTCAAGTTTCATAGAGCTACTACAAACCATGTTGGATTTAGAGTTCCAAATTCATCTATCAATGTAGGAGAGAACAGAGTGAAACCTAAATATAAAAACTGCTACTGTAGACGAATGCGTCAACGTAGAAGAACACAATTTGGTAAGCCAAGTGGGATTTGTGTCCTGATCATTACCACCAAGTATCATCAAGCTTGTGTGAAAAAATATTTGCTGGTATTTCGGGAACTCGTTATTTCTTAGAAACTTGGCAACCCCTCTCAATGAAAGTGCTATTCCACAGTCTGTGCCTAGGGCTACTTGAGGAGTAAACAAACCATGGAGACAAAACTGAGAACTCCTTTATTTTGTCAAGTTTCAAAGAGCTACTACAAACCATGTTGGATTTAGAGTTTCAAATTCATCAATCTATATAGGAGAGAACAGAGTGAAACCTAAAAATAAAAACTGCTACTGTAAACGAACGCATCAACCTAGAAGAAGAAAATTTGGTGAGCCAAGTGGGATTTGTGTACCGATCATTACCACCAAGTATCATCAAGATTGGGTGAAAAAATATTTGCTGGTATTTCGGAAACTTGTTATTTCTTAAAAGCTTGGCAACCCCTCTCAATGAAAGTGCTTTTCCACAGTCTGTGCCTAGGGCGACTTGAAGATTAAACAAACCATAGAGACAAAACTGAGAAATCCTTTAGTTTGTCAAGTTTCGAAGAGCTATTACACACCATGTTGGATTTAGAGTTCCAAATTCATCTGTCTATATAGGAGAGAACAGAGTGAATCCTAAAAATAATAACTGCTACTGTAGAGGAACGCTTCAACCCAGAAGAACAAAATTAGGTGAGACAAGTGGGATTTGTGTACTGATCATTACCACCAAGTCTCATCAACATTGGGTGAAAAAATATTTGCTGGTATTTCGGAAACTCATTATTTCTTAAAAGCTTGGCAACCACTCTCTATGAAAGTGCTTTTCCACAGTCTGTGCCTAGGGCGACTTGAAGAGGAAACAAACCATAGAGACAAAACTGAGAACTCCTTTACTTTGTCAAGTTTCAAAGAGCTATTACACACCATGTTGGATTTAGAGTTTCAGAATCATCTATGTACGTATGAGAGAACAGAGAGAAACCTAAATATAAAAACTGCTACTGTAGACGAACTCTTAAACCCAGAAGAACAAAATTTGGTGAGCCAAGTGGGATTTGTGTACTGATCCTTACCACCAAGTATCATCAACATTGGGTGAAAAAATATTTGGTGGTATTTCTAAAACTCGTTATTTCTTAGAAGCTTGGCAACTCCTCTCAATGAAAGTGCTTTTCCAAAGTCTGTGCCTAGGGCTACTTGAAGAGGAAACAAACCATAGAGACAAAACTGAGAACTACGTTATTTTGTCAACTTTCAAAGAGCTACTACAAAGCATGTTGGATTTAGAGTTCCAAATTCATCTATCTATATTGGAGAGGACAGAGTAAAACTAAAAATATAAACTGCTAATGTAAACGAACGCTTCAATCTAGAAGAACAAAATTTTGTGAGTCAAGTGGGATTTGTGTACCGATCATTACTACCAAGTATCATCACGATTGGGTGAAAAACCTTTGCTGGTATTTCGGAAACTCGTCATTTCTTAGAAGCTTGGCAACCCCTCTCAATGAAAGTGCTTTTCCACAGTCTGTGCCTAGGGCTACTTGAAGAGAAAACAAACAATAGAGAAAAAACTGAGAAATCCTTTATTTTGTCAAGTTTCAAAGAGCTACTACAAACCATGTTGGATTTAGAGTTCCAAATTCATCTATCTATATAGCAGAGAACAGAGTGAAACGTAAAAATAAAAACTGCTACTGTAGACGAACGCTTCAACCTAGAAGAACAAAATTTGGTGGGCCAAGTGGGATTTGTGTACTGATCATTACCACCACGTATCATCAACCTTGGGTGAAAAAATATTTGCTGGTATTTCAGAAACTCGTAATTTCTTAGAAGCTTGGCAACCCCTCTCAATGAGAGTGCTTTTCCACCGTTGGTGCCTAGGACTACTTGAAGAGGAAACAAATCATAGAGACAAAACTGAGCACTCCTTTATTTTGTCAAGTTTCAAAGAGCTTCTGCAAACAATATTGGATTTAGAGTTCCAAATTCATCTGTCTATATAGGCGAGAACAGAGTGAAACCTAAGAATAAAAACTGCTACTGTAAACAAACGCTTCAACCTAGGAGAAGAAAATTTGGTGAGCCAAGTGGGATTTGTGTACTTGTCATTTCCACCACGTATCATCAACATTGGGTGAAAAAATATTTGCTGGTATTTCGGAAACTCGAATGTCTTGGAAGCTTGGCAACCGCTTTCAATGACAGTGCTTTTCCACAGTCTATGCCTAGGACTACTTGAAGAGGAAACAATCCATAGAGACAAAACTGAGAACTTCTTTATTTTGGCAAGTTTCTAAGAGCTACTACAAACCATGTTGGATTTTGAATTCCAAATTCATCTATCTATATAGGAGAGAACAGAGTGAAACCTAAAAATAAAAACTGCTACTGTACACGAACGCTTAAATCTAGAAGAACAAAATTTGGTGAGCAAAGTGGGATTTGTGTACTGATCATTAGCACCAAGTATCATCAAATATGGGTGAAAAAATATTTGCTGGTATTTCGGAAACTCGTTATTTCTTAGAAGATTGGCAACCCCTCTCAATGACAGTGCTTTTGCACAGCCGGTGCCTAGGACTACTTGAAGAGGAAACAATCCATAGAGACAAAACTGAGTACTCCTTTATTTTGTCAAGTTTCAAAGAGCTACTGCAAACCGTGTTGGATTTAGAGTTCCAAATTCATCTATCTATATAGGAGAGAACAGAGTGAAACCTAAATATAAAAACTGCTACTGTAGATGAATGCTTCAACCGAGGAGAACAAAATTTGGTGAGCGAAGTGGGATTTGTGTACCTATCAATACCACCAAGGATCATGAATATTGGGTGAAAAAATATTTGCTGATATTTCGGAAACTCGTAATTTCTTGTAAGCTTGGTAACCCCTCTCAATGAAAGTGCTTTTCCACAATCTCTGCTTAGGACTACTTGAAGCGGAAACAAATCATAGAGACAAAACTGAGCACTCCTTTATTTTGTCAAGTTTCAAAGAGGTACTGCAAACAATATTGGATTTAGAGTTCCAAATTAATCTGTCTATATAGGAGAGAACAGAGGGAACTTAAAAATATAAACTGCTACTGTAAACGAACTCTTCAACCTTGAAGAACAAAATTTGGAGAGTCAAGTGAGATTTGTGTACCAATCATTACCACCAGGTATCATCAAGATTGGGTGAAAAAATATTTGCTGGTAATTCGGAAACTCGTTATTTCTTAGAAGCTTGGCAACCCCTCCCAATGAAATTGCTTTTCCACAGTCTGTGCCTAGGACTACTTGAAGAGGAAACAAACCACAGAGAAAAAACTGAGAACTCGTTTATTTTGTCAAGTTTCAAAGAGCTACTACAAACCATGTTGGATTTAGAGTTCCAAATTCATCTATCAATGTAGGAGAGAACAGAGTGAAACCTAAATATAAAAACTGCTACTGTAGACGAATGCGTCAACGTAGAAGAACACAATTTGGTAAGCCAAGTGGGATATGTGTCCTGATCATTACCACCAAGTATCATCAAGCTTGTGTGAAAAAATATTTGCTGGTATTTCGGGAACTCGTTATTTGTTAGAAACTTGGCAACCCCTCTCAATGAAAGTGCTATTCCACAGTCTGTGCCTAGGGCTACTTGAGGAGTAAACAAACCATAGAGACAAAACTGAGAACTCTTTTATTTTGTCAAGTTTCAAAGAGCTACTACAAACCATGTTGGATTTAGAGTTCCAAATTCATCAATCTATATAGGAGAGAACAGAGTGAAACCTAAAAATAAAAACTGCTACTGTAAACGAACGCATCAACCTAGAAGAAGAAAATTTGGTGAGCCAAGTGGGATTTGTGTACCGATCATTACCACCAAGTATCATCAAGATTGGGTGAAAAAATATTTGCTGGTATTTCGGAAACTTGTTATTTCTTAAAAGCTTGGCAACCCCTCTCAATGAAAGTGCTTTTCCACAGTCTGTGCCTAGGGCGACTTGAAGATTAAACAAACCATAGAGACAAAACTGAGAAATCCTTTACTTTGTCAAGTTTCGAAGAGCTATTACACACCATGTTGGATTTAGAGTTCCAAATTCATCTGTCTATATAGGAGAGAACAGAGTGAATCCTAAAAATAAAAACTGCTACTGTAGAGGAACGCTTCAACCCAGAAGAACAAAATTAGGTGAGACAAGTGGGATTTGTGTACTGATCATTACCACCAAGTCTCATCAACATTGGGTGAAAAAATATTTGCTGGTATTTCGGAAACTCATTATTTCTTAAAAGCTTGGCAACCACTCTGTATGAAAGTGCTTTTCCACAGTCTGTGCCTAGGGCGACTTGAAGAGGAAACAAACCATAGAGACAAAACTGAGAACTCCTTTATTTTGTCAAGTTTCAAAGAGCTATTACACACCATGTTGGATTTAGAGTTCCAGAATCATCTATCTACATATGAGAGAACAGAGAGAAACCTAAATATAAAAACTGCTACTGTAGACGAACTCTTAAACCCAGAAGAACAAAATTTGGTGAGCCAAGTGGGATTTGTGTACTGATCCTTACCACCAAGTATCATCAACATTGGGTGAAAAAATATTTGGTGGTATTTCTAAAACTCGTTATTTCTTAGAAGCTTGGCAACTCCTCTCAATGAAAGTGCTTTTCCAAAGTCTGTGCCTAGGGCTACTTGAAGAGGAAACAAACCATAGAGACAAAACTGAAAACTACGTTATTTTGTCAACTTTCAAAGAGCTACTACAAAGCATGTTGGATTTAGAGTTCCAAATTCATCTATCTATATTGGAGAGGACAGAGTAAAACTAAAAATATAAACTGCTAATGTAAACGAACGCTTCAATCTAGAAGAACAAAATTTTGTGAGTCAAGTGGGATTTGTGTACCGATCATTACTACCAAGTATCATCACGATTGGGTGAAAAACCTTTGCTGGTATTTCGGAAACTCGTCATTTCTTAGAAGCTTGGCAACCCCTCTCAATGAAAGTGCTTTTCCACAGTCTGTGCCTAGGGCTACTTGAAGAGGAAACAAACCATAGAGAAAAAACTGAGAAATCCTTTATTTTGTCAAGTTTCAAAGAGCTACTACAAACCATGTTGGATTTAGAGTTCCAAATTCATCTATCTATATAGCAGAGAACAGAGTGAAACGTAAAAATAAAAACTGCTACTGTAGACGAACGCTTCAACCTAGAAGAACAAAATTTGGTGGGCCAAGTGGGATTTGTGTACTGATCATTACCACCACGTATCATCAACCTTGGGTGAAAAAATATTTGCTGGTATTTCGGAAACTCGTAATTTCTTAGAAGCTTGGCAACCCCTCTCAATGAAAGTGCTTTTCCACCGTTGGTGCCTAGGACTACTTGAAGAGGAAACAAATCATAGAGACAAAACTGAGCACTCCTTTATTTTGTCAAGTTTCAAAGAGCTTCTGCAAACAATATTGGATTTAGAGTTCCAAATTCATCTGTCTATATAGGCGAGAACAGAGTGAAACCTAAGAATAAAAACTGCTACTGTAAACGAACGCTTCAACCTAGGAGAAGAAAATTTGGTGAGCCAAGTGGGATTTGTGTACTTGTCATTTCCACCACGTATCATCAACATTGGGTGAAAAAATATTTGCTGGTATTTCGGAAACTCGAATGTCTTGGAAGCTTGGCAACCGCTTTCAATGACAGTGCTTTTCCACAGTCTATGCCTAGGACTACTTGAAGAGGAAACAATCCATAGAGACAAAACTGAGAACTTCTTTATTTTGGCAAGTTTCTAAGAGCTACTACAAACCATGTTGGATTTTGAATTCCAAATTCATCTATCTATATAGGAGAGAACAGAGTGAAACCTAAAAATAAAAACTGCTACTGTACACGAACGCTTAAATCTAGAAGAACAAAATTTGGTGAGCCAAGTGGGATTTGTGTACTGATCATTAGCACCAAGTATCATCAAATATGGGTGAAAAAATATTTGCTGGTATTTCGGAAACTCGTTATTTCTTAGAAGATTGGCAACCCCTCTCAATGACAGTGCTTTTGCACAGCCGGTGCCTAGGACTACTTGAAGAGGAAACAATCCATAGAGACAAAACTGAGTACTCCTTTATTTTGTCAAGTTTCAAAGAGCTACTGCAAACCGTGTTGGATTTAGAGTTCCAAATTCATCTATCTATATAGGAGAGAACAGAGTGAAACCTAAATATAAAAACTGCTACTGTAGATGAATGCTTCAACCGAGGAGAACAAAATTTGGTGAGCGAAGTGGGATTTGTGTACCTATCAATACCACCAAGGATCATGAATATTGGGTGAAAAAATATTTGCTGGTATTTCGGAAACTCGTAATTTCTTGTAAGCTTGGTAACCCCTCTCAATGAAAGTGCTTTTCCACAATCTCTGCTTAGGACTACTTGAAGCGGAAACAAATCATAGAGACAAAACTGAGCACTCCTTTATTTTGTCAAGTTTCAAAGAGGTACTGCAAACAATATTGGATTTAGAGTTCCAAATTAATCTGTCTATATAGGAGAGAACAGAGGGAACTTAAAAATATAAACTGCTACTGTAAACGAACTCTTCAACCTTGAAGAACAAAATTTGGAGAGTCAAGTGAGATTTGTGTACCAATCATTACCACCAGGTATCATCAAGATTGGGTGAAAAAATATTTGCTGGTAATTCGGAAACTCGTTATTTCTTAGAAGCTTGGCAACCCCTCCCAATGAAATTGCTTTTCCACAGTCTGTGCCTAGGACTACTTGAAGAGGAAACAAACCATAGAGAAAAAACTGAGAACTCGTTTATTTTGTCAAGTTTCAAAGAGCTACTACAAACCATGTTGGATTTAGAGTTCCAAATTCATCTATCAATGTAGGAGAGAACAGAGTGAAACCTAAATATAAAAACTGCTACTGTAGACGAATGCGTCAACGTAGAAGAACACAATTTGGTAAGCCAAGTGGGATATGTGTCCTGATCATTACCACCAAGTATCATCAAGCTTGTGTGAAAAAATATTTGCTGGTATTTCGGGAACTCGTTATTTGTTAGAAACTTGGCAACCCCTCTCAATGAAAGTGCTATTCCACAGTCTGTGCCTAGGGCTACTTGAGGAGTAAACAAACCATAGAGACAAAACTGAGAACTCCTTTATTTTGTCAAGTTTCAAAGAGCTACTACAAACCATGTTGGATTTAGAGTTCCAAATTCATCAATCTATATAGGAGAGAACAGAGTGAAACCTAAAAATAAAAACTGCTACTGTAAACGAACGCATCAACCTAGAAGAAGAAAATTTGGTGAGCCAAGTGGGATTTGTGTACCGATCATTACCACCAAGTATCATCAAGATTGGGTGAAAAAATATTTGCTGGTATTTCGGAAACTTGTTATTTCTTAAAAGCTTGGCAACCCCTCTCAATGAAAGTGCTTTTCCACAGTCTGTGCCTAGGGCGACTTGAAGATTAAACAAACCATAGAGACAAAACTGAGAAATCCTTTACTTTGTCAAGTTTCGAAGAGCTATTACACACCATGTTGGATTTAGAGTTCCAAATTCATCTGTCTATATAGGAGAGAACAGAGTGAATCCTAAAAATAAAAACTGCTACTGTAGAGGAACGCTTCAACCCAGAAGAACAAAATTAGGTGAGACAAGTGGGATTTGTGTACTGATCATTACCACCAAGTCTCATCAACATTGGGTGAAAAAATATTTGCTGGTATTTCGGAAACTCATTATTTCTTAAAAGCTTGGCAACCACTCTGTATGAAAGTGCTTTTCCACAGTCTGTGCCTAGGGCGACTTGAAGAGGAAACAAACCATAGAGACAAAACTGAGAACTCCTTTATTTTGTCAAGTTTCAAAGAGCTATTACACACCATGTTGGATTTAGAGTTCCAGAATCATCTATCTACATATGAGAGAACAGAGAGAAACCTAAATATAAAAACTGCTACTGTAGACGAACTCTTAAACCCAGAAGAACAAAATTTGGTGAGCCAAGTGGGATTTGTGTACTGATCCTTACCACCAAGTATCATCAACATTGGGTGAAAAAATATTTGGTGGTATTTCTAAAACTCGTTATTTCTTAGAAGCTTGGCAACTCCTCTCAATGAAAGTGCTTTTCCAAAGTCTGTGCCTAGGGCTACTTGAAGAGGAAACAAACCATAGAGACAAAACTGAAAACTACGTTATTTTGTCAACTTTCAAAGAGCTACTACAAAGCATGTTGGATTTAGAGTTCCAAATTCATCTATCTATATTGGAGAGGACAGAGTAAAACTAAAAATATAAACTGCTAATGTAAACGAACGCTTCAATCTAGAAGAACAAAATTTTGTGAGTCAAGTGGGATTTGTGTACCGATCATTACTACCAAGTATCATCACGATTGGGTGAAAAACCTTTGCTGGTATTTCGGAAACTCGTCATTTCTTAGAAGCTTGGCAACCCCTCTCAATGAAAGTGCTTTTCCACAGTCTGTGCCTAGGGCTACTTGAAGAGGAAACAAACCATAGAGAAAAAACTGAGAAATCCTTTATTTTGTCAAGTTTCAAAGAGCTACTACAAACCATGTTGGATTTAGAGTTCCAAATTCATCTATCTATATAGCAGAGAACAGAGTGAAACGTAAAAATAAAAACTGCTACTGTAGACGAACGCTTCAACCTAGAAGAACAAAATTTGGTGGGCCAAGTGGGATTTGTGTACTGATCATTACCACCACGTATCATCAACCTTGGGTGAAAAAATATTTGCTGGTATTTCGGAAACTCGTATTTTCTTAGAAGCTTGGCAACCCCTCTCAATGAAAGTGCTTTTCCACCGTTGGTGCCTAGGACTACTTGAAGAGGAAACAAATCATAGAGACAAAACTGAGCACTCCTTTATTTTGTCAAGTTTCAAAGAGCTTCTGCAAACAATATTGGATTTAGAGTTCCAAATTCATCTGTCTATATAGGCGAGAACAGAGTGAAACCTAAGAATAAAAACTGCTACTGTAAACGAACGCTTCAACCTAGGAGAAGAAAATTTGGTGAGCCAAGTGGGATTTGTGTACTTGTCATTTCCACCACGTATCATCAACATTGGGTGAAAAAATATTTGCTGGTATTTCGGAAACTCGAATGTCTTGGAAGCTTGGCAACCGCTTTCAATGACAGTGCTTTTCCACAGTCTATGCCTAGGACTACTTGAAGAGGAAACAATCCATAGAGACAAAACTGAGAACTTCTTTATTTTGGCAAGTTTCTAAGAGCTACTACAAACCATGTTGGATTTTGAATTCCAAATTCATCTATCTATATAGGAGAGAACAGAGTGAAACCTAAAAATAAAAACTGCTACTGTACACGAACGCTTAAATCTAGAAGAACAAAATTTGGTGAGCCAAGTGGGATTTGTGTACTGATCATTAGCACCAAGTATCATCAAATATGGGTGAAAAAATATTTGCTGGTATTTCGGAAACTCGTTATTTCTTAGAAGATTGGCAACCCCTCTCAATGACAGTGCTTTTGCACAGCCGGTGCCTAGGACTACTTGAAGAGGAAACAATCCATAGAGACAAAACTGAGTACTCCTTTATTTTGTCAAGTTTCAAAGAGCTACTGCAAACCGTGTTGGATTTAGAGTTCCAAATTCATCTATCTATATAGGAGAGAACAGAGTGAAACCTAAATATAAAAACTGCTACTGTAGATGAATGCTTCAACCGAGGAGAACAAAATTTGGTGAGCGAAGTGGGATTTGTGTACCTATCAATACCACCAAGGATCATGAATATTGGGTGAAAAAATATTTGCTGGTATTTCGGAAACTCGTAATTTCTTGTAAGCTTGGTAACCCCTCTCAATGAAAGTGCTTTTCCACAATCTCTGCTTAGGACTACTTGAAGCGGAAACAAATCATAGAGACAAAACTGAGCACTCCTTTATTTTGTCAAGTTTCAAAGAGGTACTGCAAACAATATTGGATTTAGAGTTCCAAATTAATCTGTCTATATAGGAGAGAACAGAGGGAACTTAAAAATATAAACTGCTACTGTAAACGAACTCTTCAACCTTGAAGAACAAAATTTGGAGAGTCAAGTGAGATTTGTGTACCAATCATTACCACCAGGTATCATCAAGATTGGGTGAAAAAATATTTGCTGGTAATTCGGAAACTCGTTATTTCTTAGAAGCTTGGCAACCCCTCCCAATGAAATTGCTTTTCCACAGTCTGTGCCTAGGACTACTTGAAGAGGAAACAAACCATAGAGAAAAAACTGAGAACTCGTTTATTTTGTCAAGTTTCAAAGAGCTACTACAAACCATGTTGGATTTAGAGTTCCAAATTCATCTATCAATGTAGGAGAGAACAGAGTGAAACCTAAATATAAAAACTGCTACTGTAGACGAATGCGTCAACGTAGAAGAACACAATTTGGTAAGCCAAGTGGGATATGTGTCCTGATCATTACCACCAAGTATCATCAAGCTTGTGTGAAAAAATATTTGCTGGTATTTCGGGAACTCGTTATTTCTTAGAAACTTGGCAACCCCTCTCAATGAAAGTGCTATTCCACAGTCTGTGCCTAGGGCTACTTGAGGAGTAAACAAACCATAGAGACAAAACTGAGAACTCCTTTATTTTGTCAAGTTTCAAAGAGCTACTACAAACCATGTTGGATTTAGAGTTCCAAATTCATCAATCTATATAGGAGAGAACAGAGTGAAACCTAAAAATAAAAACTGCTACTGTAAACGAACGCATCAACCTAGAAGAAGAAAATTTGGTGAGCCAAGTGGGATTTGTGTACCGATCATTACCACCAAGTATCATCAAGATTGGGTGAAAAAATATTTGCTGGTATTTCGGAAACTTGTTATTTCTTAAAAGCTTGGCAACCCCTCTCAATGAAAGTGCTTTTCCACAGTCTGTGCCTAGGGCGACTTGAAGATTAAACAAACCATAGAGACAAAACTGAGAAATCCTTTACTTTGTCAAGTTTCGAAGAGCTATTACACACCATGTTGGATTTAGAGTTCCAAATTCATCTGTCTATATAGGAGAGAACAGAGTGAATCCTAAAAATAAAAACTGCTACTGTAGAGGAACGCTTCAACCCAGAAGAACAAAATTAGGTGAGACAAGTGGGATTTGTGTACTGATCATTACCACCAAGTCTCATCAACATTGGGTGAAAAAATATTTGCTGGTATTTCGGAAACTCATTATTTCTTAAAAGCTTGGCAACCACTCTCTATGAAAGTGCTTTTCCACAGTCTGTGCCTAGGGCGACTTGAAGAGGAAACAAACCATAGAGACAAAACTGAGAACTCCTTTACTTTGTCAAGTTTCAAAGAGCTATTACACACCATGTTGGATTTAGAGTTCCAGAATTATCTATCTACATATGAGAGAACAGAGAGAAACCTAAATATAAAAACTGCTACTGTAGACGAACTCTTAAACCCAGAAGAACAAAATTTGGTGAGCCAAGTGGGATTTGTGTACTGATCCTTACCACCAAGTATCATCAACATTGGGTGAAAAAATATTTGGTGGTATTTCTAAAACTCGTTATTTCTTAGAAGCTTGGCAACTCCTCTCAATGAAAGTGCTTTTCCAAAGTCTGTGCCTAGGGCTACTTGAAGAGGAAACAAACCATAGAGACAAAACTGAGAACTACGTTATTTTGTCAACTTTCAAAGAGCTACTACAAAGCATGTTGGATTTAGAGTTCCAAATTCATCTATCTATATTGGAGAGGACAGAGTAAAACTAAAAATATAAACTGCTAATGTAAACGAACGCTTCAATCTAGAAGAACAAAATTTTGTGAGTCAAGTGGGATTTGTGTACCGATCATTACTACCAAGTATCATCACGATTGGGTGAAAAACCTTTGCTGGTATTTCGGAAACTCGTCATTTCTTAGAAGCTTGGCAACCCCTCTCAATGAAAGTGCTTTTCCACAGTCTGTGCCTAGGGCTACTTGAAGAGGAAACAAACCATAGAGAAAAAACTGAGAAATCCTTTATTTTGTCAAGTTTCAAAGAGCTACTACAAACCATGTTGGATTTAGAGTTCCAAATTCATCTATCTATATAGCAGAGAACAGAGTGAAACGTAAAAATAAAAACTGCTACTGTAGACGAACGCTTCAACCTAGAAGAACAAAATTTGGTGGGCCAAGTGGGATTTGTGTACTGATCATTACCACCACGTATCATCAACCTTGGGTGAAAAAATATTTGCTGGTATTTCGGAAACTCGTAATTTCTTAGAAGCTTGGCAACCCCTCTCAATGAAAGTGCTTTTCCACCGTTGGTGCCTAGGACTACTTGAAGAGGAAACAAATCATAGAGACAAAACTGAGCACTCCTTTATTTTGTCAAGTTTCAAAGAGCTTCTGCAAACAATATTGGATTTAGAGTTCCAAATTAATCTGTCTATATAGGCGAGAACAGAGTGAAACCTAAGAATAAAAACTGCTACTGTAAACGAACGCTTCAACCTAGGAGAAGAAAATTTGGTTAGCCAAGTGGGATTTGTGTACTTGTCATTTCCACCACGTATCATCAACATTGGGTGAAAAAATATTTGCTGGTATTTCGGAAACTCGAATGTCTTGGAAGCTTGGCAACCGCTTTCAATGACAGTGCTTTTCCACAGTCTATGCCTAAGACTACTTGAAGAGGAAACAATCCATAGAGACAAAACTGAGAACTTCTTTATTTTGGCAAGTTTCTAAGAGCTACTACAAACCATGTTGGATTTTGAATTCCAAATTCATCTATCTATATAGGAGAGAACAGAGTGAAACCTAAAAATAAAAACTGCTACTGTACACGAACGCTTAAATCTAGAAGAACAAAATTTGGTGAGCCAAGTGGGATTTGTGTACTGATCATTAGCACCAAGTATCATCAAATATGGGTGAAAAAATATTTGCTGGTATTTCGGAAACTCGTTATTTCTTAGAAGATTGGCAACCCCTCTCAATGACAGTGCTTTTGCACAGCCGGTGCCTAGGACTACTTGAAGAGGAAACAATCCATAGAGACAAAACTGAGTACTCCTTTATTTTGTCAAGTTTCAAAGAGCTACTGCAAACCGTGTTGGATTTAGAGTTCCAAATTCATCTATCTATATAGGAGAGAACAGAGGTAACTTAAAAATATAAACTGCTACTGTAAACGAACGCTTCAACCTAGAAGAACAAAATTTGGTGAGTCAAGTGAGATTTGTGTACCAATTATTACCACCAGGTATCATCAAGTTTGGGTGAAAAAATATTTGCTGGTAATTTGGAAACTCGTTATTTCTTAGAAGCTTGGCAACCCCTCTCAAGAAAGTGCTGTTCCACTGTCTGTGCCTAGGACTACTTGAAGAGGAAACAAACCATAGAGAAAAAACTGAGAACTCGTTTATTTTCTCAAGTTTCAAAGAGCTACTACAAACCATGTTGGATTAAGAGTTCCAAATCCATCTATCAATATAGGAGAGAACAGAGTGAAACCTAAATATAAAAACTGCTACTGTAGACGAACGCGTCAACGTAGAAGATCAAAATTTGGTGAGCCAAGTGGGATTTGTGTACTGATCATTACCACCAAGTATCATCAAGATTGGGTGAAAAAATATTTGCTGGTATTTCGGAAACTCCTTATTTCTTAGAAGCTTGGAAACCCCTCTCAATGAAAGTGCTTTTCCACAGTCTGTGCCTAGGGCTACATGAAGAGTAATCAAACCATAGAGACAAAACTGAGAACTCCTTTATTTTTTCTAGTTTCAAAGAGCTACTACAAACCATGTTCGATTTAGAGTTCCAAATTCATCTATCTATATTGGATAGAACAGAGAGAAACCTAAATATAAAAACTGCTACTGTAGACGAACGCTTTAACCTAGAAGAACACAATTTAGTGAGCCAAGTGGGATTTGTGTACTGATCATTACCACCAAGAATCATCAAGATTGGGTGAAAAAATATTTGCTGGTATTTCGGAAACTCATTGTATCTTAGAAGCTTGACAACCCCTCTCAATGAAAGTTCTTTTCCACAGTCTGTGCCCAGGGCTATTGAAGAGGAAACAAACCATAGAGACAAAACTGAGAACTCCTTTATTTTGTTATGTTTCAATGAGCTACTACAAACCATGTTGGATTTAGAGTTCCAAATTCATCTATCTATATAGGAGAGAACAGAGTGAAACCTAAAAATAAAAATTGCTACTGTAAGCGAACGCTTCAACATAGAAGAAGAAAATCTGGTGAGCCAAGTGGGATTTGTGGACTTGTCATTACCACCATGTATCACCAAGATTGGGTTAAAAAATATTTGCTGGAATTTCAGAAACTCGTAATTTCTTGGAAGCTTGGCAACCCTTCTCAATGTAAGTGCTTTTCCACAGTGTCTGCTTAGGGCTACTTGAAGCAGAAACAAACCATAGAGACAAAACTGAAAACTCCTTTATTTTGTCAAGTTTCATAGAGCTACTACAAACCATGTTGGATTTAGAGTTCCAAATTCATCTATCTATATAGGAGAGAACAGAGTGAAACCTAAAAATAAAAACTGCTACTATAAACGAACGCATCAACCTAGAAGAAGAAAATTGGGTGAGCCAAGTGGGATTTGTGTACCGATCATTACCACCAAGTATCATCAAGATTGGGTGAAAAAATATTTGCTGGTATTTCGGAAACTCGTTATTTCTTAAAAGCTTGTCAACGCCTCTCAATGAAAGTGCTTTTCCACAGTCTGTGCCTAGGGCTACTTGAAGAGGAAACAAACCATAGAGAAAAGACTGAGCACTCCTTTATTTTGTCAAGTTTCAAAGAGCTACTACAAACCATGTTGGATTTAGAGTTCTAAATTCGTCTATCTATATAGGAGAGAACAGAGAGAAACCTAAAAATATAAACTGCTACTGTAGACGAACGCTTCAACCTAAAAGAACACAATTTAGTGAGCCAAGTGGGATTTGTGTACTGATCATTACCACCAAGTATCATAAAGATTGGGTGAAAAAATATTTGCTGGTATTTCGGAAACTCATTCTATCTTAGAAAATTGACAAACCCTCTCAATGAAAGTGCTTTTCCACAGTCTGTGCCTAGGGCTACTTGAAGAGGAAACAAACCATTGAGACAAAACTGAGAACTCCTTTATATTGTTATGTTTCAAACTGCTACTACAAACCATGTTGGATTTAGAGTTCCAAATTCATCTATATATATAGGAGAGAACAGAGTGAAACCTAAATATAAAAATTGCTACTGTAGACGAACGCTTCAACAGAGCAGAACAAAATTTGGTGAGCCAAGTGGGATTTGTGTACCTATCAATACCACCAAGTATCATTAATATTGGGTGAAAAAATATTTGCTGGTATTTCGGAAACTCTTAATTTCTTGGAAGCTTGGTAACCCCTCTCAATGAAAGTGCTTTTCCACAGTCTATGTTTAGGGCTACTTGAAGCGGAAACAAATCATAGAGACAAAACTGAGCATTCGTTTATTTTGTCAAATTTCAAAGAGCTACTGCAAACAATATTGGATTTAGAGTTCCAAATTCATCTGTCTATATAGGAGAGAACAGAGTGTAACCTAAATATAAAAACTGATACTGTAGACGAACGCTTCAACCTAGAAGAACAAAATTTGGTGAGCCAAGTTGGACTTGTGGACTTGTCATTACCATCACGTATCATCAAGATTGGGTGAAAAAATATTTGCTGGTATTTCGGAAACTTGTAATTTCTTGGAAGCTTAGCAACCCCTCTCAATGTAAGTGCTTTTCCACCGTCTCTGCTTAGGGCTACTTGAAGCGGAAACAAACCATAGAGACAAAACTGAAAACTCCTTTATTTTGTCAAGTTTCAAAGAGCTACTACAAACCATGTTGGATTTAAAGTTCCAAATTCATCTATCTATACTGGAGAGAACAGAGGGAACTTAAAAATATAAACTGCTACTGTAAACGAACGCTTCAACCTAGAACAACAAAATTTGGTGAGTCAAGTGGGATTTGTGTACCAATCATTACCAGCAAGTATCATCAAGATTGGGTGAGAAAAAATTTGCTGGTATTACGGAAACTCGTTTTTTCTTAGAAAGTTGGCAACCCCTCTCAATGAAAGTGCTTTTCCACAGTCTGTGCCTAGGGCTACTTGAAGAGTAAACAAACCATAGAGAAAAAGAGAACTCCTTTTTTTGTCAAGTTTCAAAGAACTACTACAAACCATGTTGGATTTGGAGTTCCAAATTCATCTATCAATATAGGAGAGAACAGAGTGAAACCTAAATATAAAAACTACTACTGTACACGAACGCGTCAACGTAGAAGAACAAAATTTGGTGAGCCAAGAGGGATTTGTGTACTGATCATTACCACCAAGTATCATCAAGATTGGGTGAGAAAAAATTTGCTGGTATTTCGGAAACTCGTTGTTTCTTAGATGCTTGGCCACCCCTCTCAATGAAAGTGGTTTTCCACAGTCTGTGCATAGGGCTACTTTAAGAGTAAACAAACCATAGAGACAAAACTGAGAACTCCTTTATTTTGTCAAGTTACAAAGAGCTACTACAAACCATGTTGGATGTAGAGTTCCAAATTTATCTATCTATATAGGAGAGAACAGAGAGAACCTAAATATAAAAACTGCTACTGTAGACAAACGCTTCAACCTAGAAGAACACAATTTAGTGAGCCAAGTGGAATTTGTATACTGATCATTACCACCAAGTATCATCAAGATTCGGTGAAAAAATATTTGCTGGTATTTCGGAAACTCATTCTTTCTTAGAAGCTTGACAAACCCTCACAATGAAAGTGCTTTTCCACAGTCTGTGCCTAGGGCTACTTGAAGTGGAAACAAACCATAGAGACAAAACTGAGAAATCCTTTATATTGTTATGTTTCAAACTGCTACTACAAACCATGTTGGATTTAGACTTCCAAATTCATCTATCTATATAGGAGAGAACAGAGTGAACCATAAATATAAAAACTGGTACTGTAGACGAACGCTTCAACCTAGAAGAACAAAATTTGGTGAGCCAAGTGGGATTTGTGTACTTTTCATTACAACCAAGTATCATCAAGATTGGGTGAAAAAATATTTGCTGGTATTTCGGAAAATCGTTATTTTTAGAAGCTTGGCAACCCCTGTCAATGAAAGTGCTATTTCACGGTCTGTGCCTAGGGCTACTTGAGGATGAAACAAACCATTGAGACAAAAAAGAGAACTCCTTTATTTTGTCAAGTTTCCTAGAGCTACAACAAACCATGTTGGATATAGAGTTTCAAATTCATTTATCTATATAGGAGAGAACAGAGTGAAACCTAAAAATAATAACTGCTAGTGTAAACGTACGCTTCAACCTAGAAGAACAAAATTGGGTGAGCCAAGTGGGATTTGTGTAATTGTCATTACCACCACGTATCATCAAGAATGGGTGAAAAAAATATTTGCTGGTATTTCGGAAACTCGTAATTTCTTGGAAGCTTGGCAACCCCTCTCAATGAAAGTGCTTTTCCACAGTCTGTGCCTAGGGCTACTCGAAGAGGAAACAAACCATAGAGACAGAACTGAGAACTCCTTTATTTTTTCAAGTTTCAAAGAGCTACTACAAAGCATGATGGATTTAGAGTTCCGAATTCATCTATCTATATAAAAGTGAACAGACAGAAACCTATAAATATAAACTGCTATTGTAAACGAAAGTTTCAAACTAGAAGATCAAAATTAGGTGAGTCATGTGGGATTTGTGTACCGATCATTATTGCCAAGTATCATCAAAATTGGGTGAAAAAATATTTTCTGGTATTTCGGAAACTCATTATTTCTTGGAAGCTTGGCAACTCCTTTCAATGAAAGTGCTTTTCCACAGTCTGTGCCTAGGGCTTCTTGAAGAGGAAACAAAACATAGAGACAAAACTGTGAACTACTTTATTTGTCAAGTTTGAAAGAGCTACTACAAACCATGTTGTATTTAGAGTTCCAAATTCATCTATCTATATAGGAGAGAAGAGAGGGAAACCTTAAAATATAAACTGCTACTGTAAACGATCGCTTCAACTTAGAAGATCAAAATTTTGTGAGTCAAGTCGGATTTGTGTACCGATCATTACCACCAAGTATCATCAAGATTCGGTGAAAAAATATTTGCAGGTATTTCGGAAACTCTTTATTTCTTGGTAGAATGGCAACCCCTCTCAATGAAAGTGCTTTTCCACCGTCTGTGCCTAGGGGTACTTGAAGAGCAAACAAACCATAGAGACAAAACTGAGAACTCCTTTATTTTGTCAAGCTTCAAAGAGCTACTACAAACCATGTTGGATTTAGAGTTCCAAATTCATCTATCTACATAGGAGAGAACAGAGTGAAACCTAAAAATAAAAACTGCTACTGTGAAAGAACGCTTCAACCTAGAAGAACAAAATTTGGTGACCAAGTTGGATTTGTGTAATTGTCATTACCACCACGTATCATCAAGATTGGGTGAAAAAGTTTTTGCTCGTATTTCGGAAACACGTAATTTCTTGGAAGCTTGGCAACCCCTTTCAATGAAAGTGCTTTTCCACAGTCTCTGCTTAGGGCTACATGAAGAGGAAACAAACCATAGAGACAAAATTGAGAACTAGTATATTTTGTCAAGTTTCTAAGAGCTACTACAAACCATGTTGGATTTAGAGTTCCAAATTCATCTATCTATATAGGAGAGAACAGAGTGAAACCTAAATACAAAAACTGCTACTGTAGACAAACGCTTCAACCTAGAAGTACAAAATTTGGTGAGCCAAGTGGGATTTGTGTAGTGATCATTACCACCAAGTATCACCAAGATTGGGTGAAAAAATATTTGCTGGCTTTTCGGAAACTCGTAATTCCTTGGAAGCTTGGCAACCCCCTTCAATGAAAGTGCTTTTCCACAGTCTATGCCTAGGGCTACTTGAAGAGGTATCAAACCATTGAGACAAAACCGAGAACTCCTTTTTTTGTCAAGTTTCAAAGAGCTATTACAAACCATGTTGATTTAGAGTTCCAAATTCACCTATCTATATACGAGAGAACAGAGGGAAACCTAAATATAAAAACTGCTACTGTAGATGAACGCTTCAACCTAGAAGAACAAAATTTGGTGAGCCACGTGGGATTTGTGTCCTGATCATTACCACCAAGTATCTTCAACATTGAGTGAAAAATGTTTTATGGTATTTCGAAAATTCGTTATTTCTTGGAAGGTTGGCATCCCCTTTTAATGAAATGCTTTTCCACAGTCAGTCTAGGGCTACTTGAAGCGGAAACAAACCATAGAGACAAAACTGAGAACTCCTTTATTTTGTCAAGATTCAAAAAGGTACTACAAACCATGTTGGATTTAGAGTTCCAAATTCATCTATCTATATAAGAGAGAACAGAAGGAAACCTAAATATAAAAACTGCTACTGTAGACGAACGCTTCAACCTAGAAGAACAAAATTTGGTGAGCCAAGTGAGATTTGTGTACTGATCATTACCACCAAGTATCATCAAGATTGTGTGAAAAAATATTTGCTGGTATTTCGGAAACTCGTTATTTCTTAGAAGCTTGGCAACCCCTCTCAATGAAAGTGCTTTTCCACAGTCTGTGCGTAGGGCTTCTTGAAGAGGAAACAAACCATAGAGACAAAACTAAGAACTCCTTTATTTTGTCAAGTTCCAAAGAGCTACTACAAACCATGTTGGATTTAGAGTTCCAATTCATCTATCTATATAGGAGACAACAGAGTGAATACTAAATATACAACCTGCTACTGTAGACGAACGCTTCAACCTAGAAGAACAAAATTTGGTGAACCAAGTGGTATGTGAGTACTGATCATTACCACCAAGTATCATCAAGATTGGGTGAAAAAATATTTGCTGGTTTTTCGGAAACTCGTTATTTCTTAGAAGCTTGGCAACCCCTCTCAATGAAAGTGCTTTTCCACCGTCTGTGTCTAGGGCTACTTGAAGAAGAAGCAAACCATAAAGACAAAACTGAGAACTCCTTTATTTTGTCAAGTTTCAAAGAGCTATTACAAACTATGTTGATTTAGAGTTCCAAATTCATCTATCTATATAGGAGAGAACAGAGGGACACATAAAAATAAAAACTGCTACTGTAGACGAACGCTTCAACCTAGAAGAACAAAATTT
The DNA here is from genome assembly GCF_048772815.1 of Callospermophilus lateralis. Lineage (NCBI taxonomy): Eukaryota > Metazoa > Chordata > Mammalia > Rodentia > Sciuridae > Callospermophilus > Callospermophilus lateralis. The sequence goes on from NW_027512433.1 coordinate 427,877, forward strand.
GGTGAGCCAAGTGGGATTTTTGTACTTCTCATTACCACCACTTATCATCAAGAATGGGTGAAAAAATATATGCTGGTATTTCAGAAACTCGTAAATTCTTGGAAGCTTGGCAACCCCTTTCAATGAATGTGCTTTTTCACAGTCTCTGCTTAGGGCTACTTGAAGAGGAAACAAATCATAGAGACAATACTGAGAAGTCCTTTATTTTGTAAAGTTTCAAAGAGCTACGACCAACCATGTTGGATTTAGAGTTCCAAATTCATCTCTCTATATAGGAGAGAACAGAGTGAAACCAAAATATAAAAACTGCTTCTGTAGACGAAGGATTCAACCTAGAAGATCAATATATGGTTAGCCAAGTGGGATTTGTGTACTGATCATTACCACCAAGTATCATCAAGATTGGGTGAAAAAATATTTGCTGGTATTTCGGAAACTCCTTATTTCTTAGAAGCTTGGAAACCCCTCTCAATGAAAGTGCTTTTCCACAGTCTGTGCCTAGGGCTACATGAAGAGTAATCAAACCATAGAGACAAAACTGAGAACTCCTTTATTTTTTCTAGTTTCAAAGAGCTACTACAAACCATGTTCGATTTAGAGTTCCAAATTCATCTATCTATATTGGATAGAACAGAGAGAAACCTAAATATAAAAACTGCTACTGTAGACGAACGCTTTAACCTAGAAGAACACAATTTAGTGAGCCAAGTGGGATTTGTGTACTGATCATTACCACCAAGAATCATCAAGATTGGGTGAAAAAATATTTGCTGGTATTTCGGAAACTCATTGTATCTTAGAAGCTTGACAACCCCTCTCAATGAAAGTTCTTTTCCACAGTCTGTGCCCAGGGCTATTGAAGAGGAAACAAACCATAGAGACAAAACTGAGAACTCCTTTATTTTGTTATGTTTCAATGAGCTACTACAAACCATGTTGGATTTAGAGTTCCAAATTCATCTATCTATATAGGAGAGAACAGAGTGAAACCTAAAAATAAAAATTGCTACTGTAAGCGAACGCTTCAACATAGAAGAAGAAAATCTGGTGAGCCAAGTGGGATTTGTGGACTTGTCATTACCACCATGTATCACCAAGATTGGGTTAAAAAATATTTGCTGGAATTTCAGAAACTCGTAATTTCTTGGAAGCTTGGCAACCCTTCTCAATGTAAGTGCTTTTCCACAGTGTCTGCTTAGGGCTACTTGAAGCAGAAACAAACCATAGAGACAAAACTGAAAACTCCTTTATTTTGTCAAGTTTCATAGAGCTACTACAAACCATGTTGGATTTAGAGTTCCAAATTCATCTATCTATATAGGAGAGAACAGAGTGAAACCTAAAAATAAAAACTGCTACTATAAACGAACGCATCAACCTAGAAGAAGAAAATTGGGTGAGCCAAGTGGGATTTGTGTACCGATCATTACCACCAAGTATCATCAAGATTGGGTGAAAAAATATTTGCTGGTATTTCGGAAACTCGTTATTTCTTAAAAGCTTGTCAACGCCTCTCAATGAAAGTGCTTTTCCACAGTCTGTGCCTAGGGCTACTTGAAGAGGAAACAAACCATAGAGAAAAGACTGAGCACTCCTTTATTTTGTCAAGTTTCAAAGAGCTACTACAAACCATGTTGGATTTAGAGTTCTAAATTCGTCTATCTATATAGGAGAGAACAGAGAGAAACCTAAAAATATAAACTGCTACTGTAGACGAACGCTTCAACCTAAAAGAACACAATTTAGTGAGCCAAGTGGGATTTGTGTACTGATCATTACCACCAAGTATCATAAAGATTGGGTGAAAAAATATTTGCTGGTATTTCGGAAACTCATTCTATCTTAGAAAATTGACAAACCCTCTCAATGAAAGTGCTTTTCCACAGTCTGTGCCTAGGGCTACTTGAAGAGGAAACAAACCATTGAGACAAAACTGAGAACTCCTTTATATTGTTATGTTTCAAACTGCTACTACAAACCATGTTGGATTTAGAGTTCCAAATTCATCTATATATATAGGAGAGAACAGAGTGAAACCTAAATATAAAAATTGCTACTGTAGACGAACGCTTCAACAGAGCAGAACAAAATTTGGTGAGCCAAGTGGGATTTGTGTACCTATCAATACCACCAAGTATCATTAATATTGGGTGAAAAAATATTTGCTGGTATTTCGGAAACTCTTAATTTCTTGGAAGCTTGGTAACCCCTCTCAATGAAAGTGCTTTTCCACAGTCTATGTTTAGGGCTACTTGAAGCGGAAACAAATCATAGAGACAAAACTGAGCATTCGTTTATTTTGTCAAATTTCAAAGAGCTACTGCAAACAATATTGGATTTAGAGTTCCAAATTCATCTGTCTATATAGGAGAGAACAGAGTGTAACCTAAATATAAAAACTGATACTGTAGACGAACGCTTCAACCTAGAAGAACAAAATTTGGTGAGCCAAGTTGGACTTGTGGACTTGTCATTACCATCACGTATCATCAAGATTGGGTGAAAAAATATTTGCTGGTATTTCGGAAACTTGTAATTTCTTGGAAGCTTAGCAACCCCTCTCAATGTAAGTGCTTTTCCACCGTCTCTGCTTAGGGCTACTTGAAGCGGAAACAAACCATAGAGACAAAACTGAAAACTCCTTTATTTTGTCAAGTTTCAAAGAGCTACTACAAACCATGTTGGATTTAAAGTTCCAAATTCATCTATCTATACTGGAGAGAACAGAGGGAACTTAAAAATATAAACTGCTACTGTAAACGAACGCTTCAACCTAGAACAACAAAATTTGGTGAGTCAAGTGGGATTTGTGTACCAATCATTACCAGCAAGTATCATCAAGATTGGGTGAGAAAAAATTTGCTGGTATTACGGAAACTCGTTTTTTCTTAGAAAGTTGGCAACCCCTCTCAATGAAAGTGCTTTTCCACAGTCTGTGCCTAGGGCTACTTGAAGAGTAAACAAACCATAGAGAAAAAGAGAACTCCTTTTTTTGTCAAGTTTCAAAGAACTACTACAAACCATGTTGGATTTGGAGTTCCAAATTCATCTATCAATATAGGAGAGAACAGAGTGAAACCTAAATATAAAAACTACTACTGTACACGAACGCGTCAACGTAGAAGAACAAAATTTGGTGAGCCAAGAGGGATTTGTGTACTGATCATTACCACCAAGTATCATCAAGATTGGGTGAGAAAAAATTTGCTGGTATTTCGGAAACTCGTTGTTTCTTAGATGCTTGGCCACCCCTCTCAATGAAAGTGGTTTTCCACAGTCTGTGCATAGGGCTACTTTAAGAGTAAACAAACCATAGAGACAAAACTGAGAACTCCTTTATTTTGTCAAGTTACAAAGAGCTACTACAAACCATGTTGGATGTAGAGTTCCAAATTTATCTATCTATATAGGAGAGAACAGAGAGAACCTAAATATAAAAACTGCTACTGTAGACAAACGCTTCAACCTAGAAGAACACAATTTAGTGAGCCAAGTGGAATTTGTATACTGATCATTACCACCAAGTATCATCAAGATTCGGTGAAAAAATATTTGCTGGTATTTCGGAAACTCATTCTTTCTTAGAAGCTTGACAAACCCTCACAATGAAAGTGCTTTTCCACAGTCTGTGCCTAGGGCTACTTGAAGTGGAAACAAACCATAGAGACAAAACTGAGAAATCCTTTATATTGTTATGTTTCAAACTGCTACTACAAACCATGTTGGATTTAGACTTCCAAATTCATCTATCTATATAGGAGAGAACAGAGTGAACCATAAATATAAAAACTGGTACTGTAGACGAACGCTTCAACCTAGAAGAACAAAATTTGGTGAGCCAAGTGGGATTTGTGTACTTTTCATTACAACCAAGTATCATCAAGATTGGGTGAAAAAATATTTGCTGGTATTTCGGAAAATCGTTATTTTTAGAAGCTTGGCAACCCCTGTCAATGAAAGTGCTATTTCACGGTCTGTGCCTAGGGCTACTTGAGGATGAAACAAACCATTGAGACAAAAAAGAGAACTCCTTTATTTTGTCAAGTTTCCTAGAGCTACAACAAACCATGTTGGATATAGAGTTTCAAATTCATTTATCTATATAGGAGAGAACAGAGTGAAACCTAAAAATAATAACTGCTAGTGTAAACGTACGCTTCAACCTAGAAGAACAAAATTGGGTGAGCCAAGTGGGATTTGTGTAATTGTCATTACCACCACGTATCATCAAGAATGGGTGAAAAAAATATTTGCTGGTATTTCGGAAACTCGTAATTTCTTGGAAGCTTGGCAACCCCTCTCAATGAAAGTGCTTTTCCACAGTCTGTGCCTAGGGCTACTCGAAGAGGAAACAAACCATAGAGACAGAACTGAGAACTCCTTTATTTTTTCAAGTTTCAAAGAGCTACTACAAAGCATGATGGATTTAGAGTTCCGAATTCATCTATCTATATAAAAGTGAACAGACAGAAACCTATAAATATAAACTGCTATTGTAAACGAAAGTTTCAAACTAGAAGATCAAAATTAGGTGAGTCATGTGGGATTTGTGTACCGATCATTATTGCCAAGTATCATCAAAATTGGGTGAAAAAATATTTTCTGGTATTTCGGAAACTCATTATTTCTTGGAAGCTTGGCAACTCCTTTCAATGAAAGTGCTTTTCCACAGTCTGTGCCTAGGGCTTCTTGAAGAGGAAACAAAACATAGAGACAAAACTGTGAACTACTTTATTTGTCAAGTTTGAAAGAGCTACTACAAACCATGTTGTATTTAGAGTTCCAAATTCATCTATCTATATAGGAGAGAAGAGAGGGAAACCTTAAAATATAAACTGCTACTGTAAACGATCGCTTCAACTTAGAAGATCAAAATTTTGTGAGTCAAGTCGGATTTGTGTACCGATCATTACCACCAAGTATCATCAAGATTCGGTGAAAAAATATTTGCAGGTATTTCGGAAACTCTTTATTTCTTGGTAGAATGGCAACCCCTCTCAATGAAAGTGCTTTTCCACCGTCTGTGCCTAGGGGTACTTGAAGAGCAAACAAACCATAGAGACAAAACTGAGAACTCCTTTATTTTGTCAAGCTTCAAAGAGCTACTACAAACCATGTTGGATTTAGAGTTCCAAATTCATCTATCTACATAGGAGAGAACAGAGTGAAACCTAAAAATAAAAACTGCTACTGTGAAAGAACGCTTCAACCTAGAAGAACAAAATTTGGTGACCAAGTTGGATTTGTGTAATTGTCATTACCACCACGTATCATCAAGATTGGGTGAAAAAGTTTTTGCTCGTATTTCGGAAACACGTAATTTCTTGGAAGCTTGGCAACCCCTTTCAATGAAAGTGCTTTTCCACAGTCTCTGCTTAGGGCTACATGAAGAGGAAACAAACCATAGAGACAAAATTGAGAACTAGTATATTTTGTCAAGTTTCTAAGAGCTACTACAAACCATGTTGGATTTAGAGTTCCAAATTCATCTATCTATATAGGAGAGAACAGAGTGAAACCTAAATACAAAAACTGCTACTGTAGACAAACGCTTCAACCTAGAAGTACAAAATTTGGTGAGCCAAGTGGGATTTGTGTAGTGATCATTACCACCAAGTATCACCAAGATTGGGTGAAAAAATATTTGCTGGCTTTTCGGAAACTCGTAATTCCTTGGAAGCTTGGCAACCCCCTTCAATGAAAGTGCTTTTCCACAGTCTATGCCTAGGGCTACTTGAAGAGGTATCAAACCATTGAGACAAAACCGAGAACTCCTTTTTTTGTCAAGTTTCAAAGAGCTATTACAAACCATGTTGATTTAGAGTTCCAAATTCACCTATCTATATACGAGAGAACAGAGGGAAACCTAAATATAAAAACTGCTACTGTAGATGAACGCTTCAACCTAGAAGAACAAAATTTGGTGAGCCACGTGGGATTTGTGTCCTGATCATTACCACCAAGTATCTTCAACATTGAGTGAAAAATGTTTTATGGTATTTCGAAAATTCGTTATTTCTTGGAAGGTTGGCATCCCCTTTTAATGAAATGCTTTTCCACAGTCAGTCTAGGGCTACTTGAAGCGGAAACAAACCATAGAGACAAAACTGAGAACTCCTTTATTTTGTCAAGATTCAAAAAGGTACTACAAACCATGTTGGATTTAGAGTTCCAAATTCATCTATCTATATAAGAGAGAACAGAAGGAAACCTAAATATAAAAACTGCTACTGTAGACGAACGCTTCAACCTAGAAGAACAAAATTTGGTGAGCCAAGTGAGATTTGTGTACTGATCATTACCACCAAGTATCATCAAGATTGTGTGAAAAAATATTTGCTGGTATTTCGGAAACTCGTTATTTCTTAGAAGCTTGGCAACCCCTCTCAATGAAAGTGCTTTTCCACAGTCTGTGCGTAGGGCTTCTTGAAGAGGAAACAAACCATAGAGACAAAACTAAGAACTCCTTTATTTTGTCAAGTTCCAAAGAGCTACTACAAACCATGTTGGATTTAGAGTTCCAATTCATCTATCTATATAGGAGACAACAGAGTGAATACTAAATATACAACCTGCTACTGTAGACGAACGCTTCAACCTAGAAGAACAAAATTTGGTGAACCAAGTGGTATGTGAGTACTGATCATTACCACCAAGTATCATCAAGATTGGGTGAAAAAATATTTGCTGGTTTTTCGGAAACTCGTTATTTCTTAGAAGCTTGGCAACCCCTCTCAATGAAAGTGCTTTTCCACCGTCTGTGTCTAGGGCTACTTGAAGAAGAAGCAAACCATAAAGACAAAACTGAGAACTCCTTTATTTTGTCAAGTTTCAAAGAGCTATTACAAACTATGTTGATTTAGAGTTCCAAATTCATCTATCTATATAGGAGAGAACAGAGGGACACATAAAAATAAAAACTGCTACTGTAGACGAACGCTTCAACCTAGAAGAACAAAATTTGGTGAGCCAAGTGGGATTTTTGTACTTCTCATTACCACCACTTATCATCAAGAATGGGTGAAAAAATATATGCTGGTATTTCAGAAACTCGTAAATTCTTGGAAGCTTGGCAACCCCTTTCAATGAATGTGCTTTTTCACAGTCTCTGCTTAGGGCTACTTGAAGAGGAAACAAATCATAGAGACAATACTGAGAAGTCCTTTATTTTGTAAAGTTTCAAAGAGCTACGACCAACCATGTTGGATTTAGAGTTCCAAATTCATCTCTCTATATAGGAGAGAACAGAGTGAAACCAAAATATAAAAACTGCTTCTGTAGACGAAGGATTCAACCTAGAAGATCAATATATGGTTAGCCAAGTGGGATTTGTGTACTGATCATTACCACCAAGTATCATCAAGTTTGGGTGAAAAAATATTTGCTGGTATTTCGGAAACTCGTTATTTTTAGAAGCTTGGCAACCCCTGTCAATGAAAGTGCTTTTCCACTGGCTTTGCCTAGGGCTCCTTTAAGAGGAAAAAAACCATAGAGACAAAACTGAGAACTCCTTTATTTTGTCAAGTTTCAAAATGCTACTACAAACCATGTTGGATTTAGAGTTCCAAATTCATCTATATATATAGGAGAGAACAGAGTGAAACCCAAAAATAAAAAATGCTACTATAAATGAACGCTTCAACCTAGAAGAACAAAATTTGGTGAGCCAAGTGGGATTTGTGTACTTGTCATTACCACCACGTATATTCAAGATTGGGTGAAAAAATATTTGCTGGTATTTCGGAAACTAGTAATTTCTTGGAAGCTTGCAACCCCTTTCAATTAAACTGCTTTTCCACAGTCTGTGCCTAGGGCTTCTTGAAGAGGAATCAAACCATAGAGACAAAACTGAGAACTCCTTTATTTTGTCAAGTTTCAAAGTGCTACCACAAACCATGTTGGATTTAGAGTTCCAAATTCATCTATCTATATAAGAGAGAACAGAGGGAAGCCTAAATATAAAAACTGCTACTGTAGACGAACGCTTCAACTTAAAGAACAAAATTTGGTGAGCCAAGTGGGATTTGTGTACTGATCATTACCTCCAAGTATCATCAAGATTGGGTGAAAGGATATTTGCTGGTATTTCGGAAACTCGTTATTTCTTAGAAGGTTGGCAACCCCTCTCGATGAAAGTGCTTTAGCACAGTCGGTGCCTAGGGCTACATGAAGAATAAACAAACCATAGAGACAAAACTGAGAACTCCTTTATTTTGTCAAGTTTCAAAGAGCTACTACAAACCATGTTGGATTTATAGTTCCAAATTCATCTATCTATATAGGAGAGAACAGAGTGAAGCCTAAATATAAAAACTGCTACTGTAGACGAACGCTTCAACCTAGAAGAACAAAATTTGGTGAGACAAGTGGGATTTGTGTACTGATCATTACCACCAAGTATCACCAAGATTGGGTGAAAAAATATTTGCTGGTATATCGTAAACTCGTAATTTCTTGGAAGCTTGGCAACCCCTCTCAATGAAAGTGCTTTTCCACAGTCTGTGCCGAGGGCTACTTGAAGAGTAAACAATCCATAGAGACAAAACTTAGAACTCCTTTTTTTGTCAAGTTTCAAAGAGCTATATTAAACCATGTTCATTTAGAGTTCCAAATTCATCTATCTATATAGGAGAGAACACAGGGAAACCTAAAAAAAAAAACTGCTACTGTAAACGAACGCTTCAACCTAGAAGAACAAAATTTGGTGAGCCAAGTGGAATGCGTACTTGTCATTACCACCACGTATCATCACGATTGAGTGAAAAAATATTTGCTGGTATTTTGGAAAGTCATAATTTCTTGGAAGCATTGCATCCACTCTCATTGAAAGTACTTTTCCACACCTGTGCCTAGGGCTACTTGAAGAGGAAACAAACTATAGAGACAAAACTGAGAACTCCTTTATTTTGTCAAGTCAAAGAGCTACTACAAACCATGTTGGATTTAGAGTTCCAAATTCATCTGTCTATATAAGAGAGAACAGAGTGAAACCTACGTATAAAACTGCTACTGTAGACGAACGCTTCAACCTAGAATAACACAATTTGGTGAGCCAAGTGGTATTTGTGTACTGATCATTACCAACAAGTATCATCAAGATTGGGTGAAAAAATAATTTCTGGTATTTCAGAAACTCGTTATTTCTTAGAAGCTTTGCAATCCCATTCAATGAAAGTGCTTTTCCACAGTCTGTGCCTAGGCTACTTGAAGAGGAAACAAACCATGGAGACAAATCTGAGAACTCCTTTAGTTTCTCAAGTATCAAAAAACTACTACAAACCAAGTTGGATTTAGAGTTCCAAATACATCAATCTATATAGGAGAGAACAGAGGGAAACCTAAAAATATAAACTGCTACTGTGGACGAACGCTTCAACCTAGAAGAACAAAATTTGGTGAGCCAAGTGGGATTTGGGTACTGATCATTACCACCATGTATCATCAAGATTGGATGAAAAAATATTTGCTGGTATTTCGGAAAGTCGTTATTTTTTAGAAGCTTGGCAACCCCTCTCAATGAAAGTGCTTTTCAACTGTCTTTGCCTAGGGCTTCTTGAAGAGGAAAAAAACCATAGAGACAAAACTGAGAACTCCTTTATTTTGTCAAGTTTCAAAATGCTACTACAAACCATCTTGGATTTAGAGTTCCAAATTCATCTATCTATATAGGAGAGAACAGAGTGAAACCCAAAAATAAAAAATGCTACTATAAATGAACGCTTCAACCTAGAAGAACAAAATTTGGTGAGCCAAGTGGGATTTGTGTACTTGTCATTACCACCAAGTGTCATCAAGATTGGGTGAAAAAATATTTGCTGGTATTTCGGAAACTCGTTATTTCTTAGAAGCTTGGCAACCCCTCTCAATGAAAGTGCTTTTCCGCAGTCTGTGCCTAGTGCTACTTGAAGAGGAAACAAACCATAGAGACAAAACTGAGAACTACTTTATTTTGTCAAGTTTCAAAGAGCTACTACAAACCATGTTGGATTTAGACTTCCAAATTCATCTATCTATATAGGAGAGAACAGAGTGAACCATAAATATAAAAACTGGTACTGTAGACGAACGCTTCAACCTAGAAGAACAAAATTTGGTGAGCCAAGTGGGATTTGTGTACTTTTCATTACAACCAAGTATCATCAAGATTGGGTGAAAAAATATGTGCTGGTATTTCAGAAAATCGTTATTTCTTAGAAGCTTGGCAACCCCTCTCAATGAAAGTGCTATTCCACCGTCTGTGCCTAGGGCTACTTGAGGATGAAACAAACCATTGAGACAAAAAAGAGAACTCCTTTATTTTGTCAAGTTTCATAGAGCTACAACAAACCATGTTGGATATAGAGTTTCAAATTCATTTATCTATATAGGAGAGAACAGAGTGCAACCTAAAAATAAAAACTGCTAGTGTAAACGAACGCTTTAACCTAGAAGAACAAAATTTGGTGAGCCAAGTGGGATTTGTGTAATTGTCATTACCACCACGTATCATCAAGAATGGGTGAAAAAAATATTAGCTGGTATTTCAGAAACTCGTAATTTCTTGGAAGCTTGGCAACCCATCTCAATGAAAGTGCTTTTCCACAGTCTGTGCCTAGGGCTACTCGAAGAGGAAACAAACCATAGAGACAGAACTGAGAACTCCTTTATTTTTTCAAGTTTCAAAGAGCTACTACAAAGCATGATGGATTTAGAGTTCCGAATTCATCTATCTTTATAAAAGTGAACAGACAGAAACCTATAAATATAAACTGCTACTGTAAACGAAAGTTTCAAACTAGAAGATCAAAATTAGGTGAGTCATGTGGGATTTGTGTACCGATCATTATTGCCAAGTATCATCAAAATTGGGTGAAAAAATATTTTCTGGTATTTCGGAAACTCATTATTTCTTGGAAGCTTGGCAACTCCTTTCAATGAAAGTGCTTTTCCACAGTCTGTGCCTAGGGCTTCTTGAAGAGGAAACAAAACATAGAGACAAAACTGTGAACTACTTTATTTGTCAAGTTTGAAAGAGCTACTACAAACCATGTTGTATTTAGAGTTCCAAATTCATCTATCTATATAGGAGAGAAGAGAGGGAAACCTTAAAATATAAACTGCTACTGTAAACGATCGCTTCAACTTAGAAGATCAAAATTTTGTGAGTCAAGTCGGATTTGTGTACCGATCATTACCACCAAGTATCATCAAGATTCGGTGAAAAAATATTTGCAGGTATTTCGGAAACTCTTTATTTCTTGGTAGAATGGCAACCCCTCTCAATGAAAGTGCTTTTCCACCGTCTGTGCCTAGGGGTACTTGAAGAGCAAACAAACCATAGAGACAAAACTGAGAACTCCTTTATTTTGTCAAGCTTCAAAGAGCTACTACAAACCATGTTGGATTTAGAGTTCCAAATTCATCTATCTACATAGGAGAGAACAGAGTGAAACCTAAAAATAAAAACTGCTACTGTGAAAGAACGCTTCAACCTAGAAGAACAAAATTTGGTGACCAAGTTGGATTTGTGTACTTGTCATTACCACCATGTATCATCAAGATTGGGTGAAAAAGTTTTTGCTCGTATTTCGGAAACACGTAATTTCTTGGAAGCTTGGCAACCCCTTTCAATGAAAGTGCTTTTCCACAGTCTCTGCTTAGGGCTACATGAAGAGGAAACAAACCATAGAGACAAAATTGAGAACTAGTATATTTTGTCAAGTTTCAAAGAGCTACTACAAACCATGTTGGATTTAGAGTTCCAAATTCATCTATCTACATAGGAGAGAACAGAGTGAAACCTAAAAATAAAAACTGCTACTGTGAAAGAAGGCTTTAACCAAGAAGAACAAAATTTGGTGACCACGTTGGATTTGTGTACTTGTCATTACCACCACATATCATCAAGATTGGGTGAAAAAGTTTTTGCTCGTATTTCGGAAACTCATAATTTCTTGGAAGCTTGGCAACCCCTTTCAATGAAAGTGCTTTTCCACAGTCTCTGCTTAGGGCTACATGAAGAGGAAACAAACCATAGAGACAAAATTGAGAACTAGTATATTTTTCAAGTTTCAGAGAGCTACTACAAACCATGTTGGATTTAGAGTTCCAAATTCACCTATCTATATAGGAGAGAACAGAGTGAAACCTAAATACAAAAACTGCTACTGTAGACGAACGCTTCAACCTAGAAGTACAAAATTTGGTGAGCCAAGTGGGATTTGTGTACTGATCATTACCACCAAGTATCAACAAGATTGGGTGAGAAAATATTTGCTGGCTTTTCGGAAACTCCTAATTTCTTGGAAGCTTTTCAACCCCCTTCAATGAAAGTGCTTTTCCACAGTCTATGCCTAGGGCTACTTGAAGAGGAATCAAACTATAGAGACAAAACCGAGAACTCCTTTTTTTGTCAAGTTTCAAAGAGCTATTACAAACCATGTTGATTTAGAGTTCCAAATTCACCTATCTATATACGAGAGAACAGAGAGAAACCTAAAAAAAAAAAACTGCAAGTGTAAACGAACGCTTCAACCTAGAAGAACAAAATTTGGTGAGCCAAGTGCGATGTGTACTTGTCATTACCACCACGTATCATCAAGATTGCGTGAAAAAATATTTGCTGGTATTTTGGAAGGTCGTAATTTCTTGGAATCTTGGCAACCCCATTCAATGAAAGTGCTTCTCCACAGTCTCTGCTTAGGGCTACATGACGAGGAAACAAACCATAGAGACAAAACTGCGAACTCCTTTTTTTGTCAAGTTTCAAAGAGCTACTACAAACCAATTGGATTTAGAGTTCCAAATTCATCTATCTATAAGGCAGAGAACAGAGTGAAACCTAAATATAAAAACTGCTACTGTAAAAGAACGCTTCCACTAGAAGAACAAAATTTGGTGAGCAAAGTGGGTTTTGTGTACTGATCATTACCACCAAGTATATTCAAGATTGGGTGAAAAAATATTTGCTAGTATTTCGGAAACTCGTTATTTCTTAGAAGCTTGGCAACCCCTCTCAATGAAAGTGCTTTTCCACCGTCTGTGCCTAGGGCTACTTGAAGAGGATACAAACCATAGAGACAAAGCTGAGAACTCCTTTTTCTTTGTCAAGTATCAAAAAGCTACTACAAACCATGTTGGATTTAGAGTTCCAAATTCATCTATCTATATAGGAGAGAACAGATGAAAACCTAAATATAAAAACTGCTAGTGTAAACGAACGTTTCAACCTACAAGAACAAAATTTGGTGAGCCAAGTGGGATTTGTGTACTTGTCATTACCACCACGTATCATCAAGATTGGGTGAAAAAATATTTGCTGGTATTTCGGAAACTCGTAATTTCTTGGAAGCTTGGCAACCATTTCAATGAAAGTGCTTTTCCACAGTGTCTGCTTAGGGCTACACGAAGAGGAAATAAACCATAGAGACAAAACTGAGAACACCTTTTTTTTGTCAAGTTTCAAAGGGCCACTACAAACCATGTTGGATTTAGAGTTCCAAATTCATCTTTCTATATAGGAGCGAACAGATGGAAACCTAAAAATATAAACTGGTGCTGTGGACGAACGCTTCAACCTAGAAGAACAAAATTTGGTGAGCCAAGTGTGATTTGGGTCCTGATCATTACCGCCAAGTATCATCAATATTGGGTGAAAAAATATTTGCTGGTATTTCGGAAACTCGTTATTTCTTAGAAGCTTGGAAACCCCTCTCAATGAAAGTGCTTTTCCAAAGTCTGTGCCTAGGGCTACTTGAAGAGGAAACAAACAATAGAGACAAAACAGTGAACTCCTTTATTTTGTCAAGTTTCTAAGAGCTACTTCAAACCATGTTGGGTTTAGAGTTCCAAATTCATCTATCTATATAGAAGTGAAAAGATTGAAACCTAAAAATATAAACTGCTACTGTAAACGAACGGTTCAAACTAGAAGAACAAAATTAGGTTAGTCATGTGGGATTTGTGTACTGATCATTATCGCCAAGTATTATCAAAATTTTGATAAAAAATATTTGCTCTATTTCGGAAACTCATTATTTCTTGGAAGCTTGGCAACCCCTTTCAATGAAAGTGCTTTTCCACAGTCAGTGCCTAGAGCTTCTTGAAGAGGAAACAAACCATAGAGACAAAATTGTGAACTACTTTATTTTGTCAAGTTTGAAAGAGATACTACAAACCATGTTGTATTAAGAGTTCCAAATTCATCTATCTATATAGGAGAGAAGATAGGGAAACCTAAAAATATAAACTGCTACTGTAAACGATCTCTTCATCATAGAAGAACAAAATTTTGTGAGTCAAGTCGGATTTGTGTAGTGATCATTACCACCAAGTATCATCAAGATTGGGTGAAAAAATATTTGCAGATATTTCGGAAACTCGTAATTTCTTGGAAGCTGGGCAAACCCTATCAATGAAAGTGCTTTTCCACAGTCTCTGCTTAGGTCTACTTGAAGAGGAAACAAACCATAGAGACAAAACTGAGAACTCCTTTATTTTGTCAAGTTTCAAAGGGCTTCTACAAACCATGTTGTATTTAGAGTTCCAAATTCATCTATCTATATAGGAAAGAACAGAAGGAATCCTAAAAATATAAACTGCTACTGTAAATGAATGCTTCAAACTAGATGAACAAAATTTGGTAAGTCAAGTGGGATTTGTGTACCGATCATTACCACCAAGTATCATCAAGATTGGGTGAAAAAATATTTGCTGTTATTTCAGAAACTCGTTATTTCTTTGAAGCTTGGCAACCCCTTTCAATGAAAGTGCTATTCCACAGTCTGTGCCTAGGGCTACTTGAAGAGGAAACAAATCATAGAGACAAAACTGAGAACTCCTTTATTTTGTCAAGTTTCAAAGAACAACGACCAACCATGTTGGATTTAGAGTTCCAAATTCATCTATCTATATAAGAGAGAACAGAGTGAAACCTAAAAATAAAAACTGCTAGTGTAAACGAACGCTTCAACCTAGAAGAACAAAATTTGGTGAGCCACGTGGGATTTGTGTCCTGATCATTACCACCAAGTATCTCCAACATTGAGTGAAAAATGTTTTATGGTATTTCGGAAATTCCTTTTTTCTTGGAAGGTTGGCATCCCCTTTCAATGAAATGCTTTTCCACAGTCTGTGCCTAGGGCTACTTGAAGAGGAAACAAACCATAGAGACAGAACTGAGAACTCCTTTATTTTTTCAAGTTTCAATGAGCTACTACAAAACATGATGGATTTAGAGTTCCGAATTCATCTATCTATATAAAAGTGAACAGACAGAAACCTATAAATATAAACTGCTACTGTAAACGAAAGTTTCAAACTAGAAGATCAAAATTAGGTGAGTCATGTGGGATTTGTGTACCGATCATTATTGCCAAGTATCATCAAAATTGGGTGAAAAAATATTTTCTGGTATTTCGGAAACTCATTATTTCTTGGAAGCTTGGCAACTCCTTTCAATGAAAGTGCTTTTCCACAGTCTGTGCCTAGGGCTTCTTGAAGAGGAAACAAAACATAGAGACAAAACTGTGAACTACTTTATTTGTCAAGTTTGAAAGAGCTACTACAAACCATGTTGTATTTAGAGTTCCAAATTCATCTATCTATATAGGAGAGAAGAGAGGGAAACCTTAAAATATAAACTGCTACTGTAAACGATCGCTTCAACTTAGAAGAACAAAATTTTGTGAGTCAAGTCGGATTTGTGTACCGATCATTACCACCAAGTATCATCAAGATTCGGTGAAAAAATATTTGCAGGTATTTCGGAAACTCTTTATTTCTTGGTAGAATTGCAACCCCTCTCAATGAAAGTGCTTTTCCACCATCTGTGCCTAGGGGTACTTGAAGAGCAAACAAACAATAGAGACAAAACTGAGAACTCCTTTATTTTGTCAAGCTTCAAAGAGCTACTACAAACCATGTTGGATTTAGAGTTCCAAATTCATCTATCTACATAGGAGAGAACAGAGTGAAACCTAAAAATAAAAACTGCTACTGTGAAAGAACGCTTCAACCTAGAAGAACAAAATTTGTTGAGCCAAGTGGGATTTGTGTACTTGTCATTACCACCACGTATCATCAAGATTGGGTGAAAAAGTTTTTGCTCGTATTTCGGAAACTCGTAATTTCTTGGAAGCTTGGCAACCCCTTTCAATGAAAGTGCTTTTCCACAGTCTCTGCTTAGGGCTACATGAAGAGGAAACAAACCATAGAGACAAAATTGAGAACTAGTATATTTTGTCAAGTTTCAAAGAGCTACTACAAACCATGTTGGATTTAGAGTTCCAAATTAATCTATCTATATAGGAGAGAACAGAGTGAAACCTAAATACAAAAACTGCTACTGTAGACGAACGCTTCAACCTAGAAGTACAAAATTTGGTGAGCCAAGTGGGATTTGTGTACTGATCATTACCACCAAGTATCACCAAGATTGGGTGAAAAAATATTTGCTGGCTTTTCGGAAACTCGTAATTTCTTGGAAGCTTGGCAAACCCCTTCAATGAAAGTGCTTTTCCTCAGTCTATGCCTAGGGCTACTTGAAGAGGAATCAAACCATTGAGACAAAACCGAGAACTCCTTTTTTTGTCAAGTTTCAAAGAGCTATTACAAACCATGTTGATTTAGAGTTCCAAATTCACCTATCTATATACGAGAGAACAGAAGGAAACCTAAATATAAAAACTGCTACTGTAGACGAACGCTTCAACCTAGAAGAACAAAATTTGGTGAGCCACGTGGGATTTGTGTCCTGATCATTACCACCAAGTATCTTCAACATTGAGTGAAAAATGTTTTATGGTATTTCGAAAATTCGTTATATCTTGGAAGGTTGGCATCCCCTTTTAATGAAATGCTTTTCCACAGTCTGCCTAGGGCTCCTTGAAGCGGAAACAAACCATAGAGACAAAACTGAGAACTCCTTTATTTTGTCAAGATTCAAAAAGGTATTACAAACCATGTTGGAAAAGAGTTCCAAATTCATCTATCTATATAAGAGAGAACAGAAGGAAACCTAAATATAAAAACTGCTACTGTAGACGAACGCTTCAACCTAGAAGAACAAAATTTGGTGAGCCAAGTGAGATTTGTGTACTGATCATTACCACCAAGTATCATCAAGATTGGGTGAAAAAATATTTGCTGGTATTTCGGAAACTCGTTATTTCTTAGAAGCTTGGCAATCCCTCTCAATGAAAGTGCTTTTACACAGTCTGTTCCTAGGGCTTCTTGAAGAGGAAACAAACCATAGAGACAAAACTAAGAACTCCTTTATTTTGTCAAGTTCCAAAGAGCTACTACAAACCATGTTGGATTTAGAGTTCCAATTCATCTATCTATATAGGAGACAACAGAGTGAATACTAAATATACAACCTGCTACTATAGACGAACGCTTCAACCTAGAAGAACAAAATTTGGTGAACCAAGTGGTATGTGAGTACTGATCATTACCACCAAGTATCATCAAGATTGGGTGAAAAAATATTTGCTGGTTTTTCGGAAACTCTTTATTTCTTAGAAGCTTGGCAACCCCTCTCAATGAAAGTGCTTTTCCACCGTCTGTGTCTAGGGCTACTTGAAGAAGAAGCAAACCATAAAGACAAAACTGAGAACTCATTTATTTTGTCAAGTTTCAAATAGCTATTACAAACTATGTTGATTTAGAGTTCCAAATTCATCTATCTATATAGGAGAGAACAGAGGGAAACATAAAAATAAAAACTGCTACTGTAGACGAACACTTCAACCTAGAAGAACAAAATTTGGTGAGCCAAGTGGGATTTTTGTACTTCTCATTACCACCACTTATCATCAAGAATGGGTGAAAAAATATATGCTGGTATTTCAGAAACTCGTAAATTCTTGGAAGCTTGGCAACCCCTTTCAATGAATGTGCTTTTTCACAGTCTCTGCTTAGGGCTACTTGAAGAGGAAACAAATCATAGAGACAATACTGAGAAGTCCTTTATTTTGTAAAGTTTCAAAGAGCTACGACCAACCATGTTGGATTTAGAGTTCCAAATTCATCTCTCTATATAGGAGAGAACAGAGTGAAACCAAAATATAAAAACTGCTTCTGTAGACGAAGGCTTCAACCTAGAAGATCAATATATGGTTAGCCAAGTGGGATTTGTGTACTGATCATTACCACCAAGTATCATCAAGTTTGGGTGAAAAAATATTTGCTGGTATTTCGGAAACTCGTTATTTTTAGAAGCTTGGCAACCCCTGTCAATGAAAGTGCTTTTCCACTGTCTTTGCCTAGGGCTCCTTGAAGAGGAAAAAAACCATAGAGACAAAACTGAGAACTCCTTTATTTTGTCAACTTTCAAAATGCTACTACAAACCATGTTGGATTTAGAGTTCCAAATTCATCTATCTATATAGGAGAGAACAGAGTGAAACCCAAAAATAAAAAATGCTACTATAAATGAACGCTTCAACCTAGAAGAACAAAATTTGGTGAGCCAAGTGGGATTTGTGTACTTGTCATTACCACCACGTATCTTCAAGATTGGGTGAAAAAATATTTGCTGGTATTTCGGAAACTCGTTATTTCTTAGAAGCTTGGCAACCCCTCTCAAGGAAAGTGCTTTTCCACAGTCTGTGCCGAGGGCTACTTGACGAGTAAACAATTCATAGAGACAAAACTGAGAACTCCTTTTTTTGTCAAGTTTCAAAGAGCTATTTTAAACCATGTTCATTTAGAGTTCCAAATTCATCTATCTATATAGGAGAGAACAGAGGGAAACCTAAAAAAAAAAACTGCTACTGTAAACGAACGATTCAACCTAGAAGAACAAAATTTGGCGAGCCAAGTAGGATGCGTACTTGTCATTACCAGCACGTATCATCAAGATTGGGTGAAAAAATATTTGCTGGTATTTTGGAAAGTCGTAATTTCTTGGATGCTTAGCAACCACTCTCATTGAAAGTGCTTTTCCACACCTGTGCCTAGGGCTACTTGAAGAGGAAACAAACTATAGAGACAAAACTGAGAACTCCTTTATTTTTCAAGTTTCAAAGAGCTACTACAAACCATGTTGGATTTAGAGTTCCAAATTCATCTGTCTATATAAGAGAGAACAGAATGAAACCTAAATACAAAACTGCTACTGTAGACGAACGCTTCAACCTAGAATAACGCAATTTGGTGAGCCAAGTGGTATTTGTGTACTGATCATTACCACCAAGTATCATCAAGATTGGGTGAAAAAATAATTTCTGGTATTTCAGAAACTCGTTATTTCTTAGAAGCTAGGCAATCCCGTTCAATGAAAGTGCTTTTCCACAGTCTGTGACTAGGGCTACTTGAAGAGGAAACAAACCATAGAGACAAAACTCAGAACTCCTTAATTTTTTCAAGTTTCAAGAGCTACTACAAACCATGTTGGATTTAGAGTTCCAAATTCATCTATCTATATAAAGGAGAACAGTGGGAAACCTAAATATAAAAACTGCTACTGTAAACGAACGCTTCAACCTAGAAGAACAAAATTTGTTGAGCCAAGTGGGATGCGTACTTGTCATTACCACCACGTATCATCAAGATTGGGTGAAAAAATATTTGCTGGTATTTCGGAAACTCGTAATTTCTTAGAAGCTTGGCAACCCCTCTCAATAAAAGTGCTTTCCCACAGTATCTGCTAATGGCTACTAGAAGAGGAACCAAACTATAGAGACAAAACTGAGAACTCCTTTTTTTTGTCAAGTATCAAAGAGCTACTACAAACCATGTTGGATTTAGAGTTACAAATTCATCTATCTATATAGGAGAGAACAGAGTAAAACTTAAATATAAAAACTGCTACTGTAGACGAACGCTTCAAACTAGAAGAACAAAATTTGGTGAGCCAAGTGGGATTTGTGTTGTCATCATTACCACCAAGTATCATCAATATTGGGTGAAAAAATATTTGCTGGTATTTCGAAACTCGTTATTTCTTAGAAGCTTGTAAACCCCTCTCATTGAAAGTGCTTTTCCACAGTCTTGCATAAAGCTACTTGAAGATGAAACAAATCATAGAGACAAAAATGAGAACTCCTTTATTTTGTCAAGTTTCAAAGAGCTACTGCAATCCATGTTGGATTTGGAGTTCCAAATTCATCTATCTATATAGGAGAGAACACAGTGAAACCAAATTACAAAAACTGCTACTGTAGACGAACGCTTCAACCTAAAAGAACAAAATTGGTTGAGCCAAGTGGGATTTGTGTACTGATCATTACCACCAAGTATCACCAAGATTGGGTGAAAAATTATTTGCTGTTATTTCGGAAAGTCGTTATTTATTGGAAACTTGGCAACCTCTCTCAATGAAAGTGCTTTTCCACAGTCTGTGCCTAGAGCTACTTGAAGAGGAAAGAAACCATAGAGACAAAACTGAGAACTCCTTTTTTTGTCAAGTTTCAAAGAGCTATTACAAACCATGTTGATTTAGAGTTCCAAATTCATCTATCTATATAGGAGAGAAGAGTGAAACCTAAAAATAAAAACTGCTACTGTAGACGAACGCTTCAACCTAGAAGAACAAAATTTGATGAGCCAAGGGGGGTTTGTGTACTTGTCATTACCACCAGGCATCATCAAGATTGGGTGCAAAAATATTTGCTGGTATTTCGGAAACTCGTAATTTCTTGGAAGCTTGGCAACCTGTTTCAATCAAAGTGCTTTTCCACAGTCTGTGCCTAGGGCTACTTGAAGAGGAAACAAACCATAGTGACAAAACTGAGAACTACTTTATTTTGTCAATTTTCAAAGAACTACTTCAAACCATGTTGGATTTAGAGTTCCAAATTCATCTATCCATATAGGAGAGAACAGAGTGAAACCTAAAATAAAAACTGCTACTGTAAACGAACGATTCAACCTAGAAGAACAAAATTTGGTGACCCAAGTGGAATTTGTGTACTTGTCATTACCACCACGTATCATCAGGATTGGGTGAAAAAATATTTGCTGGTATTTCGGAAACTCGTAATTTCTTGGAAGCTTGGCAACCCCTTTCAATGAAAGTGCTTTTCCAAGTCTCTGCTTAGGGCTAGTTGAAGAGGAAACAAATCATAGAGACAAAACTGAGAAGTCCTTTATTTTGTCAAGTTTCAAAGAGCTACTACAAACCATGTTGGATTTAGAGTTCCAAATTCATCTATCTATATAGGAGAGAACATAGTGAAACCTAAAAAAAAATCTGCTACTGTAGATGAACTCTTCAATTTAGAAGAACAAAATTTGGTGAGCCAAGTGGGATTTGTGTTCTGATCATTACCACCAAGTATCAACAAGATTGGGTGAAATAATATTTGCTGGTATTTCGGAAACTCGTTATTTCTTGGAATCTTGGCAACCGCTTTCATGAAAGTGCTTTTCCACAGTCTATGCCTAGGGCGACTTTAAGAGGAAACAAACCAAAGAGACAAAACTGAGAACTACTTTACTTTGTCAAGTTTCAAAGAACTACTACAAACCATGTTGGATTTAGAGTTCCAAATTCATCTATCTATATAAGAGAGAACAGAGTGAAACCTACATATAAAAACTGCTGCTGTGGACAAACGCTTCAACCTTGAAGAACACATTTTGGTGAGCCAAGTGGGATTTGTGTACTGATCATTGCCACCAAGTATCATAAAGTTTGGGTGAAAAAATATTTGCTGGTATTTCGGAAACTGGTTATTTCTTAGAAGCTTGGCAACCCCTCTCATTGAAAGTGCTTTTCAACACCTGTGCCTAGGGCTACTTGAAGAGGAAAAAAACCATAGCGACAAAACTGAGAACTCCTTTATTTTGTCAAGTGTCAAAGAGCTACAATAAACCATGTGGGATTGAGAGTTCCAAATTCATCTATCTATATAAGAGAGAACAGAGTGAATCCAATATATAAAAACTGCTGCTGTAGACGAACTATTCAACCTAGAAAAACACAAACTGAGAACGCCTTTATTTTGTCAAGTTTAAAGAGCTACTACAAACCATGTTGGATTTAGAGTTCCAAATTCATCTATCTATATAGGAGAGAAGAGAGGGAAACCTAAATACAAAAACTGCTACTATAGTCGAACGCTTAAACATAGAAGAACACAATTTGGTGAGCCATGTGGAATTTGTGTACTGATCATTACCACCAAGTATCATCAAGATTGGGTGAAAAAATATTTTCTGGTATTTCGGAGACTCGTTATTTCTTAGAAGCTTGGCAACCCCTCTCAATGAAAGTGCTTTTCCACAGTCTGTGCCTAGGGCTACTTGAAGAGGAAACAAACCATAGAGACAAAACTGAGAACTCCTTTATTCTGTCAAGTTTCAAAGAGCTACTACAAACCATGTTGGATTTAGAGTTGAAAATTCATGCATCTATATAGGAGAGAAGAGAGTGGAACCTAAATATAAAAACTGCTACTGTAGACGAACGCTTCAACCTAGAAGAACAAAACGTGGTGAGCCAATTGGGAATTGTGTACTGATCATTACCACCAAGAATCATCAAGTTTGGGTGAGGAAATATTTCCTGGTATTTTGAAACTCCTTTTTCCTTAGAAGCTTGGCCACCCCTTTCAATGAAATTGCTTTTCCACAGTCTGGGCCTAGGGCTACTTGAAGAGGAAACAAACCATAGAGACAAAACTGAGAACTCCTTTATTTTGTCAAGTTTCCAAGAGCTACTACAAACATGTTGGATTTAGTGTTAAAAATTTATCTATCTATATACTGGAGAACAGAGTGAAACCTAAATATAAAGACTGCTACTGTAGACGAACGCTTCAACCTACAAGAACAAAATTTGGTGAGCCACGTGGGTTTGTGTACTGATCATTACCACCAAGTATCACGAAGATTGGGTGAAAAAATATTTGCTGGTATTTGGGAAACTCGTTATTTCTTCGAAGCTTGGCAACCCCTCTCATTGAAAGTGCTTTTCCACACCTGTGCCTAGGGCTACTTGAAGAGGAAACAAACTATAGAGACAAAATTGAGAACTCCTTTATTTTGTCAAGTTTCAAAGAGCTACTACAAACCATGGTGGATTTAGAGTTCCAAATTTATCTGTCTATATAAGAGAGAACAGAGTGAAAAGTAAAAATATAAACTGCTACACTAAAGGAACGCTTCACCCTAGAAGAACAAAATTTGGTGAGCCAAGTGGTATTTGTGTACTGATCATTACCACCAAGTATCATCAAGATTGGGTGAAAATATAATTTCTGGTATTTCAGAAACTCGTTATTTCTTAGAAGCTTGGCACCCACGTTCAATGAAAGTGCTTTTCCACAGTCTGTGCCTAGGGCTACTTGAAGACGAAACAAACTATGGAGACAAAACTGAGAACTCCTTTATTTTTTCAATTTTCAAAAAACTACTACAAACCAAGTTGGATTTAGAGTTCCAAATTCATCTATCTATATAGGAGAGAACAGAGTGAAACCTAAACATAAAAACTGCTACTCTAAAGGAACGCTTCACCCCAGAAGAACAAAATTTGGTGAGCCAAGTGGGCGTTGTGTACTTGTCATTACCACGAAGTATCATCAAGTTTGGGTGAAACAATATTTGCCGGTTTTTCGGAAACTCGTAATTTCTTGGAAGCTTGGCAACCCCTTTCAATGAAACTGCTTTTCCACAGTCTCTGCTTAGGGCTATGTGAACGGGAAACAAACCATAGAGACAAAACAGAGAACTCCTTTATTTTGTCAAGTTTCAGAGAGCTACGACAAACCATGTTGGATTTAGAGTTCCAAATTCATCTATCTATATAGAAGAGAACAGAGTGAAACCTAAATATAAAAACTGCTACTGTAGACGAACGCTTCAACCTAGAAGAACAAAATTTGGTGAGCCACGTGGGATTTGTGTACTGATCATTGCACCTAGTACCTTCAAGATTGGGTGAAAAATATTTTCTGGTATTTCGGAGACTCGTTATTTCTTGGAAGGTTGGCAACCCCTTTCAATGAAATGCTTTTCCACAGTCTGTGCCTAGGGCTACTTGAAGAGGAATCAAACCATAGAGACAAAACTGAGAACTCCTTTATTTTGTCAAGATTCAAAAAGTACTACAAACCATGTTGGATTTAGAGTTCCAAATTCATCTATCTATATAGGAGAGAACAGAGTGAAACCTAAATATAAAAACTGCTACTGTAGACGAACGCTTCAACCTAGAAGAACAAAATTTGGTGAGATAAGTGGGATTTGTGTACTGATCATTACCACCAAGTATCACCAAGATTGGGTAAAAAAATATTTGCTTCTATATCGGAAACTCGTAATTTCTTGGAAGCTTGGCAACCCCTCTCAAGGAAAGTGCTTTTCCACAGTCTGTGCCGAGGGCTACTTGACGAGTAAACAATGCATAGAGACAAAACTGAGAACTCCTTTTTTTGTCAAGTTTCAAAGAGCTATTTTAAACCATGTTCATTTAGAGTTCCAAATTCATCTATCTATATAGGAGAGAACAGAGGGAAACCTAAAAAATAAAACTGCTACTGTAAACGAACGATTCAACCTAGAAGAACAAAATTTGGTGAGCCAAGTAGGATGCGTACTTGTCATTACCAGCACGTATCATCAAGATTGGGTGAAAAAATATTTGCTGGTATTTTGGAAAGTCGTAATTTCTTGGATGCTTAGCAACCACTCTCATTGAAAGTGCTTTTCCACACCTGTGCCTAGGGCTACTTGAAGAGGAAACAAACTATAGAGACAAAACTGAGAACTCCTTTATTTTTCAAGTTTCAAAGAGCTACTACAAACCATGTTGGATTTAGAGTTCCAAATTCATCTGTCTATATAAGAGAGAACAGAATGAAACCTAAATACAAAACTGCTACTGTAGACGAACGCTTCAACCTAGAATAACGCAATTTGGTGAGCCAAGTGGTATTTGTGTACTGATCATTACCACCAAGTATCATCAAGATTGGGTGAAAAAATAATTTCTGGTATTTCAGAAACTCGTTATTTCTTAGAAGCTAGGCAATCCCATTCAATGAAAGTGCTTTTCCACAGTCTGTGACTAGGGCTACTTGAAGAGGAAACAAACCATAGAGACAAAACTCAGAACTCCTTAATTTTTTCAAGTTTCAAGAGCTACTACAAACCATGTTGGATTTAGAGTTCCAAATTCATCTATCTATATAAAGGAGAACAGTGGGAAACCTAAATATAAAAACTGCTACTGTAAACGAACGCTTCAACCTAGAAGAACAAAATTTGTTGAGCCAAGTGGGATGCGTACTTGTGATTACCACCACGTATCATCAAGATTGGGTGAAAAAATATTTGCTGGTATTTCGGAAACTCGTAATTTCTTAGAAGCTTGGCAACCCCTCTCAATAAAAGTGCTTTCCCACAGTATCTGCTAATGGCTACTAGAAGAGGAACCAAACTATAGAGACAAAACTGAGAACTCCTTTTTTTTGTCAAGTATCAAAGAGCTACTACAAACCATGTTGGATTTAGAGTTACAAATTCATCTATCTATATAGGAGAGAACAGAGTAAAACTTAAATATAAAAACTGCTACTGTAGACGAACGCTTCAACCTAGAAGAACAAAATTTGGTGAGCCAAGTGGGATTTGTGTTGTCATCATTACCACCAAGTATCATCAATATTGGGTGAAAAAATATTTGCTGGTATTTCGAAACTCGTTATTTCTTAGAAGCTTGTAAACCCCTCTCAATGAAAGTGCTTTTCCACAGTCTTGCATAAAGCTACTTGAAGATGAAACAAATCATAGAGACAAAAATGAGAACTCCTTTATTTTGTCAAGTTTCAAAGAGCTACTGCAATCCATGTTGGATTTGGAGTTCCAAATTCATCTATCTATATAGGAGAGAACACAGTGAAACCAAATTACATAAACTGCTACTGTAGACGAACGCTTCAACCTAAAAGAACAAAATTGGTTGAGCCAAGTGGGATTTGTGTACTGATCATTACCACCAAGTATCACCAAGATTGGGTGAAAAATTATTTGCTGGTATTTCGGAAAGTCGTTATTTATTGGAAACTTGGCAACCCCTCTCAATGAAAGTGCTTTTCCACAGTCTGTGCCTAGAGCTACTTGAAGAGGAAAGAAACCATAGAGACAAAACTGAGAACTCCTTTTTTTGTCAAGTTTCAAAGAGCTATTACAAACCATGTTGATTTAGAGTTCCAAATTCATCTATCTATATAGGAGAGAAGAGTGAAACCTAAAAATAAAAACTGCTACTGTAGACGAACGCTTCAACCTAGAAGAACAAAATTTGATGAGCCAAGTGGGATTTGTGTACTTGTCATTACCACCACGCATCATCAAGATTGGGTGCAAAAATATTTGCTGGTATTTCGGAAACTCGTAATTTCTTGGAAGCTTGGCAACCTGTTTCAATCAAAGTGCTTTTCCACAGTCTGTGCCTAGGGCTACTTGAAGAGGAAACAAACCATAGTGACAAAACTGAGAACTACTTTATTTTGTCAATTTTCAAAGAACTACTTCAAACCATGTTGGATTTAGAGTTCCAAATTCATCTATCCATATAGGAGAGAACAGAGTGAAACCTAAAATAAAAACTGCTACTGTAAAAGAACGATTCAACCTAGAAGAACAAAATTTGGTGAGCCAAGTGGGATTTGTGTACTTGTCATTACCACCACGTATCATCAGGATTGGGTGAAAAAATATTTGCTGGTATTTCGGAAACTCGTAATTTCTTGGAAGCTTGGCAACCCCTTTCAATGAAAGTGCTTTTCCACAGTCTCTGCTTAGGGCTAGTTGAAGAGGAAACAAATCATAGAGACAAAACTGAGAAGTCCTTTATTTTGTCAAGTTTCAAAGAACTACTACAAACCATGTTGGATTTAGAGTTCCAAATTCATCTATCTATATAGGAGAGAACATAGTGAAACCTAAAAAAAAATCTGCTACTGTAGATGAACTCTTCAATTTAGAAGAACAAAATTTGGTGAGCCAAGTGGGATTTGTGTTCTGATCATTACCACCAAGTATCAACAAGATTGGGTGAAATAATATTTGCTGGTATTTCGGAAACTCGTTATTTCTTGGAATCTTGGCAACCGCTTTCATGAAAGTGCTTTTCCACAGTCTGTGCCTATGGCGACTTTAAGAGGAAACAAACCAAAGAGACAAAACTGAGAACTACTTTACTTTGTCAAGTTTCAAAGAACTACTACAAACCATGTTGGATTTAGAGTTCCAAATTCATCTATCTATATAAGAGAGAACAGAGTGAAACCTACATATAAAAACTGCTGCTGTGGACAAACGCTTCAACCTTGAAGAACACATTTTGGTGAGCCAAGTGGGATTTGTGTACTGATCATTGCCACCACGTATCATAAAGTTTGGGTGAAAAAATATTTGCTGGTATTTCGGAAACTGGTTATTTCTTAGAAGCTTGGCAACCCCTCTCATTGAAAGTGCTTTTCAACACCTGTGCCTAGGGCTACTTGAAGAGGAAAAAAACCATAGCGACAAAACTGAGAACTCCTTTATTTTGTCAAGTGTCAAAGAGCTACAATAAACCATGTGGGATTGAGAGTTCCAAATTCATCTATCTATATAAGAGAAAACAGAGTGAATCCAATATATAAAAACTGCTGCTGTAGACGAACAATTCAACCTAGAAAAACACAAACTGAGAACGCCTTTATTTTGTCAAGTTTAAAAGAGCTACTACAAACCATGTTGGATTTAGAGTTCCAAATTCATCTATCTATATAGGAGAGAACAGAGGGAAACCTAAATACAAAAACTGCTACTATAGTCGAACGCTTAAACATAGAAGAACACAATTTGGTGAGCCATGTGGGATTTGTGTACTGATCATTACCACCAAGTATCATCAAGATTGGGTGAAAAAATATTTTCTGGTATTTCGGAGACTCGTTATTTCTTAGAAGCTTGGCAACCCCTCTCAATGAAAGTGCTTTTCCACAGTCTGTGCCTAGGGCTACTTGAAGAGGAAACAAACCATAGAGACAAAACTGAGAACTCCTTTATTCTGTCAAGTTTCAAAGAGCTACTACAAACCATGTTGGATTTAGAGTTGAAAATTCATGCATCTATATAGGAGAGAAGAGAGTGGAACCTAAATATAAAAACTGCTACTGTAGACGAACGCTTCAACCTAGAAGAACAAAACGTGGTGAGCCAATTCGGAATTGTGTACTGATCATTACCACCAAGAATCATCAAGTTTGGGTGAGGAAATATTTCCTGGTATTTTGAAACTCCTTTTTCCTTAGAAGCTTGGCCACCCCTTTCAATGAAATTGCTTTTCCACAGTCTGGGCCTAGCGCTACTTGAAGAGGAAACAAACCATAGAGACAAAACTGAGAACTCCTTTATTTTGTCAAGTTTCCAAGAGCTACTACAAACATGTTGGATTTAGTGTTAAAAATTTATCTATCTATATACTGGAGAACAGAGTGAAATCTAAATATAAAGACTGCTACTGTAGACGAACGCTTCAACCTACAAGAACAAAATTTGGTGAGCCACGTGGGTTTGTGTACTGATCATTACCACCAAGTATCATGAAGATTGGGTGAAAAAATATTTGCTGGTATTTGGGAAACTCGTTATTTCTTAGAAGCTTGGCACCCACGTTCAATGAAAGTGCTTTTCGACAGTCTGTGCCTAGGGCTACTTGAAGAGGAAACAAACCATGGAGACAAAACTGAGAACTCCTTTATTTTTTCAATTTTCAAAAAACTACTACAAACCAAGTTGGATTTAGAGTTCCAAATTCATCTATCTATATAGGAGAGTACAGAGTGAAACCTAAACATAAAAACTGCTACTCTAAAGGAACGCTTCACCCTAGAAGAACAAAATTTGGTGAGCCAAGTGGGCGTTGTGTACTTGTCATTACCACGAAGTATCATCAAGTTTGGGTGAAACAATATTTGCTGGTTTTTCGGAAACTCGTAATTTCTTGGAAGCTTGGCAACCCCTTTCAATGAAAGTGCTTTTCCACAGTCTCTGCTTAGGGCTACGTGAACGGGAAACAAACCATAGAGACAAAACAGAGAACTCCTTTATTTTGTCAAGTTTCAGAGAGCTACTACAAACCATGTTGGATTTAGAGTTCCAAATTCATCTATCTATATAGAAGAGAACAGAGTGAAACCTAAATATAAAAACTGCTACTGTAGACGAACGCTTCAACCTAGAAGAACAAAATTTGGTGAGCCACGTGGGATTTGTGTACTGATCATTGCACCTAGTACCTTCAAGATTGGGTGAAAAATATTTTCTGGTATTTCGGAGACTCGTTATTTCTTGGAAGATTGGCAACCCCTTTCAATGAAATGCTTTTCGACAGTCTGTGCCTAGGGCTACTTGAAGAGGAATCAAACCATAGAGACAAAACTGAGAACTCCTTTATTTTGTCAAGATTCAAAAAGTACTACAAACCATGTTGGATTTAGAGTTCCAAATTCATCTATCTATATAGGAGAGAACAGAGTGAAACCTACATATAAAAACTGCTGCTGTAGACGAACGCTTCAACCTAGAAGAACACAATTTGGTGAGCCAAGTGGGATTTGTGTACTGATCATTGCCACCACGTATCATCAAGATTGGGTTAAAAAATATTTGCTGGTATTTCAGAAACTCGTAATTTCTTAGAAGCTTGGCAACCCCTCTCAATGAAAGTGCTATTCCAAAGTCTGTGCCTAGGGATATTTGAAGGGAAACAAACCATGGAGACAAAGCAGAGAACTCCTTTATTTTGTCAAGTTTCATAGAGCTACTACCATCCATGTTCGATTTAGAGTTCCAAATTCATCTATCTATATGGGAGAGAACAGAGTGAAAATTTAAAAAAAACTGCTACTGTTAACGAATAGTTCAACCTAGAAGAACAAAATTTGGTGAGCCAAGTGGGATTAGTGTACTTGTCATTACCCCCACGTATCTTCATGTTTGGGTGAAAGAATATTTCCTGGTATTTCGGAAACGCGTAATTTCTTGGAAGCTTGGCAACCCCTTTCAATGAAAGTGCTTTTCCACAGTCTCTGCTTAGGGCTACTTGAAGAGGAAACAAACCATAGAGACAAAACTGAGAACTACTTTTTTTTGTCACGTTTCAAAAGGCTACTACAATTCATGTAGTATTTAGACTTCGAAATTCATCTATCTATATGGGAGAGAACAAAGTGAAACCTAAAAATAAAAACAGCTACTGTAATCGAACGGTTAAACCTAGAAGAACAACATTTGGTGAGCCAAGTGGGATTTTTGTACTGATCATTACCACCACGTATCAGCAAGATTGGATGAAAAAATATTTGCTAGTATTTCGGAAACTCGTTATTCCTTGGAAGCTTGGCAACCCCTCTCAATGAAAGTGCTTTTCCACAGTCTGTGCCTAGGGCTACTTGAAGAGGAAACAAACCATAGAGACAAAACTGAGAACTACTTTATTTTGTCAAGTTTCCAAGAGCTACTATAAACCATGAAGGATTTAGTGTTCCAAATTCATCTATCTATATAGGAGAGAACAGAGTGAAACCTAAAAAAAAAACTGCTACTGTAAACGAACGCTTCAACCTAGATGAACAAAATTGGTGAGCCAAGTGGGATTAGTGTACTTGTCATTACCCCCACGTATCATCATGTTTGGGTTAAAAAATATTTGCTGGTATGTCGGAAACTCGTTATTTCTTGGAAGCTTGGCAACCCCTTTCAATGAAAGTGCTTTTCCACAATCTGTGCCTAGGGCTACTTGAAGAGGAAACAAACCATAGAGACAAAACTGTGAGCTACTTTGTTTTGTCAAGTTTCAAAGAGCTACTACAAACCATGTTGGATTTAGAGTTCCAAATTCATCTGTCTATATACGAGAGAATACAGTGAAACCTACGTATAAAACTGCTACTGTAGACGAACACTTCATCCTAGAATAACACAATTTGGTGAGCCAAGTGGTTTTTGTGTACTGATCATTACCAGCAAGTATCATCAAGATTGGGTGAAAAAATATTTTCTGGTGTTTCAGAAACTCATTATTTTTTTGAAGCTTGGCAACCCCGTTCAATGAAAGTGCTTTTCCACAGTCTGTGCCTAGGGCTACTTGAAGAGGAAACAAACCATAGAGACAAAACTGAGAACTCCTTTATTTTGTCAAGATTCAAAAAGTACTACAAACCATGTTGGATTTAGAGTTCCAAATTCATCTATCTATATAGGAGAGAACAGAGTGAAACCTAAAAATAAAAACTGCTACTCTAAAGCAATGCTTCACCTTAGAAGAACAAAATTTGGTGAGCCAAGTGGGCGTTTTGTACTTCTCATTACCACGAAGAATCATCAAGATTGGGTGAAATAAAACTTGCTGGTATTTCGGAGACTCGTAATTTCTTGAAAGCTTGGCAACCCCTTTCAATGAAAGTGCTTTTCCACAGTCTGTGCCTAGGGCTACTTGAAGAGGAAACAAACCATAGAGACAAAACTGAGAACTCCTTTATTTTGTCAAGATTCAAAAAGTACTACAAACCATGTTGGATTTAGAGTTCCAAATTCATCTATCTATATAGGAGAGAACAGAGTGAAACCTATATATAAAAAATTCTGCTGTAGACGAACGCTTCAACATAGAAGAACACATTTTGTTGAGCCAAGTGGGATTTGTGTACTGATCATTGCCACCACGTATCATCAAGATTGGGTGAAAAAATATTTGCTGGTATTTCGGAAACTCGTAATTTCTTAGAAGCTTGGCAACCCCTCTCAATGAAAGTGCTATTCCAAATTCTGTGCCTAGGGATATTTGAAGAGGAAACAAACCATGGAGACAAAGCAGAGAACTCCTTTATTTTGTCAAGTTTCATAGAGCTACTACCATCCCTGTTCGATTTAGAGTTCCAAATTCATCTATCTATATGGGAGAGAACAGAGTGAAACCTAAAAAAGAAAAACTCCTACTGTTAACAAACGCTTCAACCTAGAAGAACAAAATTTGGTGAGCCAAGTGGGATTAGTGTACTTGTCATTACCCCCACGTTCTTCATGTTTGGGTGAAAAAATATTTCCTGGTATTTCGGAAACTCGTAATTTCTTGGAAGCTTGGCAACCCCTTTCAATGAAAGTGCTTTTCCACAGTCTCTGCTTAGGGCTACTTGAAGAGGAAACAAATCATAGAGAATAAAGTGTGAACTCCAATATTTTGTCAAGTTTCAAAGAGCTAATACAAACCATGTTGGATTTAGTGTTCCAAATTCATCTATCTATGGAAGAGAGAACAGAGTGAAACCTAAATATAAAAACTGCTACTGTAGACGAACACTTCAACTTAGAAGAACAGAATTTGGAGAGCCAAGTTGGATTTGTGTAATGAACATTACCACCAAGAATCATCAAGATTGGGTGAAGAAACATTTCCTGGTATTTTGATTTCGTTATTCCTTAGAAGCTTGGCAACCCCTTTCAATGAAAGTGCTTTTCCACAGTCTCTGCTTAGGGTTACTTGAAGAGGGTACAAACCATAGAGACAAAGCTGAGAACTCCTTTATTTTGTCAAGTCAAAGAGCTACTACAAACCATGTTGGATTTAGAGTTCCAATTTTATCTATCTATATAAAGTGAACAGAGTGAAACCTAAATATAATAACTGCTACTGTAGACGAACGCTTCAACCTAGAAGAACAAATTTGGTGAGCCACGTGGGATTTGTGTACTGGTCATTACCACCAAGTATCTTCAAGACTGGGTGAAAAATATTTGCTGGTATTTCGGAAAGTCGTAATTTCGTGGAAGCTTGGCAACACCTTTCAATGAAAGTGCTTTTCCACGGACTCTGCTTAGGGCTACTTTAAGAGGAACCAAACCATAGAGACAAAACTGGGAACTACATTTTTTGTCAAGTTTCTAAGGGCTACTAAAACCATGTGGTATTTAGAGTTCCAAATTCATCTATCTATATAGGAGAGAACAGAGGGAAACCTAAAAACATAAACTGCTACTGTAAACGAATGCTTGAAACTAGAAGAACAAAATTTGGTGAGTCAAGTGGGATTTGCGCTCTGATCATTACCACAAAGTATTATCAGGATTGGGTGACAAAATATTTGCTGGCATTTCGGAAACTCGTTATTTCTTGGAAGCTTGGCAACCCCGTTAAATGAAAGTGCTTTAACACAGTCTGTACCTAGGGCAAATTGAAGAGGAAACAAACCATAGAGACAAAATTGAGAACTCCTTTATTTTGTCAAGTTTCAAAGAGCTACTACAAACCATGTTGGATTTAGAGTTCCAAATTCATCTATCCATATACAGAGAACAAAGGGAAACCTAAATATAAAAACTGCTACTGTTGACGAACGCTTCAACCTAGATGAACAAAATTTAGTGAGCCAATGGGATTTGTGTACTGATCATTACCACCAAGAATCATCAAGATAGGGTGAAGAAATATTTCCTGGTATTTTGAAACTCGTTATTCCATAGAAGCTTGGCAACCCCTATCAAGGAAAGTGCTTTTCCAGTCTTTGCCTAGGGCTACTTGAAGAGGAAACAAACCATAGAGACAAAACTGAGAACTCCTTTATTTTGTCAAGTTTCAAAGAGCTACTACAAACCATGTTGTATTTAGAGTTCCAAATTCATCTATCTATATAGGAGAGAACAGAGAGAAACCTAAAAATAAAAACTGCTACTGTAGACGAACGTTTCAACCTAGAAGAACAAAATTTGGTGAGCCACGTGGGATTTGTGTACTGATCATTGCCACCAAGTATCTTCAGATTGTTTGAAAAATATTTGCTGGTATTTCAGAAAATCGTAATTTCTTGGAAGCTTGGCAACTCCTTTCAATGACTGTGCTTTTCCACGGTCTCTGCTTATGGATACTTGAAGAGGAAAGAAACCATAGAGACAAAACAGGGAACTACTTTTTTTTGTCAAGTTTCAAAGGGCTACTACAAACCATGTTGTATTTAGAGTTCCATATTCATTTATCTATATAGGAGAGAACAGAGGGAAACCTAAAAGCATAAACTGCTACTGTAAACGAACGATTCAACCTCGAAGAACAAAAATTGGTGAGTCAAGTTTGATTTTTATAACGATCATTACCACCAAGTATCATCAAGATTGGGTGAAAAAATATTTGCTGGTATTTCGGAAACTCGTTTTTTCTTGGAAGCTTGGCAACCCCTTTCAATGAAACTGCTTTTCCACAGTCTGTGCCTAGGGCTATTTGAAGAGGAAACAAACCATACTGACAAAACTGAGAACTCCTTTATTTTGTCAAGTTTCAAGGAGCTACTACAAACCATGTTGGATTTAGAGTTCCAAATTCATCTGTCTATATAGGAGAGAACAGCGTGAAACCTAAAAATAAAAAGAGCTACTGTAAAGGAACGCTTCAACCTCGAAGAACAATATTTGGTGAGCCAAGTGGTATTTGTGTACTTGTCATTACCACCAGGTATCATCAATATTTGGTGAAAAAATATTTGCTGGTATTTCGGAAACTCGTAATTTCTTGGAAGCTTGGCAACCCCTTTCAATGAAAGTGCTTTTCCACAGTCTCTGCTTAGGGCTACTTGAAGAGGAAACAAACCATAGAGAAAAACTGAGAAGTCCTTTCTTTTGTCAAGTTTCAAAGAGCTACTACAAACCATGTTGAATATACAGTTCCAAATTCATCTATCTATATAGAAGACAACAGAGTGAAACCTAAATATAAAAATTGCTACTGTAGACGAACGCTTCAACGTAGAAGAACAAAATTTGGTGAGCCACGTGGGATTTGTGTACTGGTCATTACCACCAAGTATCTTCAAGATTGGGTGAAAAATATTTGCTGGTATTTCGGAAAATCATAATTACTTGGAAGCTTGGCAACTCCTTTCAATGAAAGTGCTTTTCCACGGTCGCTGCTTATGGCTACTTGAAGAGGAAACAAACCATAGAGACAAAACCGGGAACTACTTTTTTTGGTCAAGTTTCAAAGGGCTACTACAAACCATGTTGTATATAGAGTTCCAAATTCATCTATCTATATTGGAGAGAACAGAGGGAAACCTAAAAGCATAAACTGCTACTGTAAACGAACGCTTCAACCTCGAAGAACAAAATTTGGTGAGTCAAGTGGGATTTGTGTAACGATCATTACCACCAAGTATCATCAAGATTGGGTGAAAAAATATTTGCTGGTATTTCGGAAACTCGTTATTTCTTGGAAGCTGGGCAACCCCTTTCAATGAAACTGCTTTTCCACAGTCTGTGCCTAGGGTTATTTGAAGAGGAAACAAACCATAGTGACAAAACTGAGAACTCCTTTATTTTGACAAGTTTGAAAGAGCTACTACAAACCATGTTGGATTTAGAGTTCCAAATTCATCTGTCTATATAGGAGAGAACAGAGTGAAACCTAAAAATAAAAACAGCTACTGTAAAGGAACGCTTCAACCTCGAAGAACAAAATTTGGTGAGCCAAGTGGGATTTGTGTACTTGTCATTACCACCAGGTATCATCAATATTTGGTGAAAAAATATTTGCTGGTATTTCGGAAACTCGTAATTTTTGGAAGCTTGGCAACACTTTCAATGAAAGTGCTTTTCCACAGTCTCTGCATAGGGCTACTTGAAGAGGAAACAAACCATAGAGACTAAACTGAGAACTACTTTTTTTGTCAAATTTCAAAAGGCTACTAGAAATTATGTTGTATTTAGAGTTCCAAATTCATCTATATATTTAGGAGAGAACAGAGTGAAACCTAAAAATAAAAACTGCTACTGTAATCGAACGCTTCATCCTAGAAGAACACAATTTGGTGAGCCAAGTGGGGTTTGTGTACTGATCATTACCACCACGTATCATCAAGATTGGGTGAAAAAATATTGGCTGGTATTTCGAAAACTCGTTATTTCTTGGATGCTTGGCAACCCCTCTCAATGAAAGTGCTTTTCCACAGTCTGTGCATAGGGCTACTTGAAGAGGAAATCAAACATAGAGACAAAACTGAGAACTACATTATTTTGTCAAGTTTCAAAGAGCTGCTACAAACCATGTTGGATTTAGAGTGCCAAATTCATCTATCTATATAAGAATGAACAGAGTGAAACCTATATATAAAAACTGCTATCGTAGACGAACGCTTCAACCTAGAAGAACAAAATTTGGTGAGCCAAGTGGGATTTGTGTACTGATCATGACCACCAAGAATCATCAAGATTGGGTGAAAAAATAATTCCTGGTATTTCAGAAACTCGTTATTCCTTAGAAGCTTGGCAACCCCTGTCAATGAAAGTGCTTTTCCACATTCTTGACTAGGGCTACTTGAAGAGGAAACAAACCATAGAGACAAAACTGAGAACTCCTTTATTTTGACAAGTTTCAAAGAGCTACTACAAACCATGTTGGATTTAGAGTGCAAAATTCATCTATCTATATAGAAGACAACAGAGTGAAACCTAAATATAAAAACTGCTACTGTAGACGAACGCTTCAACGTAGAAGAACAAAATTTGGTGAGCCACGTGGGATTTGTGTACTGGTCATTACCACCAAGTATCTTCAAGATTGGGTGAAAAATATTTGCTGGTATTTCGGAAAATCATAATTACTTGGAAGCTTGGCAACTCCTTTCAATAAAAGTGCTTTTCCACGGTCGCTGCTTATGGCTACTTGAAGAGGAAACAAACCATAGAGACAAAACCAGGAACTACTTTTTTTTGTCAAGTTTCAAAGGGCTACTACAAACCATGTTGTATATAGAGTTCCAAATTCATCTATGTATATAGAAGAGAACAGAGTGAAACCTAAATATAAAAACTGCTACTGTAGACGAATGCTTCAACCTAGAAGAACAAAATTTTGTGAGCCAAGTAGGATTTGTGTACTGATCATTACCAGCAAGTAGCATCAAGTTTGGGTGAAAAAATATTTGCTGGTATTTCCGAAACTCGTTATTTCTTAGAAGCTTGTTAACCCCTCTCAATATAAGTGCTTTTCCACAGTCTGTGCCTAGTGCTACTTGAAGAGGAAACAAACCATAGAGACAAAACTGGGAACTCCTTTATTTTGTCAAGATTCAAAAAGCTACTACAACCCATGATGAATTTAGAGTTCCAAATTCATCCATCTATATAGGAGTGAACAGAGTGAAACCTAAAAATAAATACTGCTACTGTAAACGAACGCTTCAACCTAGAAGAACAAAATTTGGTGAGCCAAGTGGGCTTTGTATACTTATCATTACCACCATGTATCTCCAAGATTGGGTGAAAAATATTTGCTAGTATTTAGGAAACTCGTAATTTCTTGGAAGCTAGGCAACCCCTTTCGATGAAAGTGCTTTTCCACGGTCTCTGCTTATGGCTACTTGAAGAGGAAACAAACCATAGAGACAAAACTTGGAACTACTTTTTTTTGTCAAGATTCAAAGGTCTACTACAAACCATGTTGTATTTAGAGTTCCAAATTCATCTATCTATATAGGAGAGAACAGCGGGAAACCTAAAAACACAAAATGCTACTGTAAATGAATGCTTCAAAATAGAAGAACAAAATTTGGTGAGTCAAGTGGTATTTGTGTACCGATCATTACCACCAAGTATCATCAAGATTGGGTAAAAGAATATTTGCTGGTATTTCGGAAATTCGTTATTTCTTGGAAGCTTGGCAACCCCTTTCAATGAAATTGCTTTTCCACATCTGTGCCTAGGGCTATTTGAAGAGGAAACAAACCATAGAGACAAAACTGAGAACTCCTGTATTTTGTCAAGTTTCAAAGAGTTACTACAAACCATGTTGGATTTAGAGTTCCAAATTCATCTATCTATATATAGAGAACAGAGGAAAACCTAAATATAAAAACTGCTACTGTAGATGAACGCTTCAAACTAGAAGAACAAAATTTGGTGAGCCAAGTGGGACTTGTGTACTGATCATTACCACCCCGTAGCATCAAGATTGGGTGAAATAATATTTGCTGGTATTTCGGAAAAACGTTATTTCTTAGAAGCTTGTTAACCCCTCTCAATGAAAGTGCTTTTCCACAGTCTGTGCCTAGTGCTACTTGAAGAGGAAACAAACGATAGAGACAAAACTGAGAACTCCTTTTTTTTTCTCACGTTTTAAAGAGCTAGTTCAAACCACGTTGGATTTAGAGTTCCAAACTCATCTATGTATATAGAAGAGAACAGAGTGAAACCTAAATATAAAAACTGCTACTGTAGACGAACGCTTCAACCTAGAAGAACAAAATTTGTTCAGTCAAATGGGATTTGTTCACTGGTCATTACCACCAAGTATCATCAAGATTGGTTGAAAAAATAGTTGCTGGTATTTCGGAAAATCGTTATTTCTTAGAAGCTTTGCAAACCCTCTCAATGAAAGTGCTTTTCCAGAGTCGGTGCTTAGGGCTACTTGAAGAGGAAAGAAACCATAGGGACAAAACTGAGAACGCCTTTATTTTGTTAAGTTTCAAAGAGCTACTACAAACCATGTTGGTTTTAGAGTTCCAAATTCATCAATCTATTTAGGACAGAAGAGAGTGAAACCTAAAAATAAAAATTGCTATTGTAAACGAACGCTTCATCCTAGAAGAACACAATTTGGTGAGCCAAGTGGGATTTGTATAGTGATCATGACCACCAAGAATCATCAAGATAGGGTGAAGAAATATTTCCATGTGTTTTGAAAATCGTTATTCCTTAGAAGCTTGGCAACCCATTTCAATGAACGTGCTTTTCCACAGTCTGTGCCTAGGGCTACTGAAGAGGAAACAAACCATAGAGACAAAACTGAGAACTCCTTTTTTTTGTCAAGATTCAAAAAGCTACTACAAACCATGTTGGATTTAGAGTGCCAAATTCATCTACCTATATAGAAGAGAACAAAGTGAAACCTAAATATAAAAACTGCTACTGTAATCTAACGCTTCAATCTAGAAGAACAACATTTGGTGAGCCAAGTGGGATTCGTGTACTGATCATTACCACCAAGAATCATCAAGTTTGGGTTTAAAAATATTTCCTAGTATTTCGGAAACTCGTTATTCCTTGGATGATTGGCAACCCCTTTCAATGAAAGTGCTTTTCCACAGATTCTGCTTAGGGCTACTTGAAGAGGAAACAAAGCATAGAGACACAACTGAGAACTCCTTTGTTTTGTCAAGTTTCAAAGAGCTACTACAAACCATGTTGGATTTAGAGTTCCAAATTCATCTATCTATATAGGAGAGAACAGAGTGAAACCTAAATATAAAAACTGCTACTGTAGACGAACGCTTCAACCGAGCAGAACAAAATTTGGTGAGCCAAGTGCGATTTGTGTACCTATCAGTACCAACAAGTATCATGAATATTGGGTGAAAAAATATTTTCTGGTATTTCGGAAACTCGTATTTTCTTGGAAGCTTGGTAACCCCTCTCAGTGAAAGTGCTTTTCCACAGTCTCTGCTTAGGACTACTTGAAGCGGAAACAAACCATAGAGACAAAACCGAGCACTCCTTTATTTTGTCAAGATTCAAAGAGCTACTACAGACAATATTGGATTTAGAGTTCCAAATTCATCTGTCTATATACGAGCGAACAGAGTGAAACATAAATATAAAAACTGCTACTGTAGACGAACGCTTCAACGTAGAAGAACAAAATTTCGAGAGCCAAGTGGGATTTGTGTACCGATCATCACCACCAAGTATCATCATAATTGGGTGAAAAAATATTTGCTGGTATTTCGGAAACTCGTTATTTCTTAGAAGCTTGGCAACCCCTCTCAATGAAAGTGCATTTCAACAGTCAGTGCCTAGGGCTAATTGAAGAGGATACAATCCATAGAGACAAAACTGAGAACTCCTTTATTTTCTCAAGTTTCACAGAGCTACTACAAACCATTTTGGCTTTAGAGTTCCAAATTCTTCTATCTATATATGAGAGAACAGAGTGAAACCTAAAAATAAAAACTGCTACTGTAGACGAACGCTTCAACCTAGAAAAACACAATTTGGTGAGCCAAGTGGGATTTGTGTACTGATCATTACCACCAAGTAGCATCAATATTGGGTGAAAACATATTTGCTGGTATTTCGGAAACTCGTTATTTCTTATAAGCTTGGCAACCCCTCTCAATGAAAGTGCTTTTCCACAGACTGTGCTTAGGGCTACTTGAAGACGAAACAAAAAATAGAGTCAAAACAGAGAAGTACTTTATTTTGTCAAGTTTCAAAGAGCTACTACAAACCATGTTGGATTTAGAGTTCCAAATTCATCTATCTATATATAGAGAACAGAGTGAAACCTAAATGTAAAAACTGCTACTGTAGACGAACGCTTCAACCTAGAAGAACAAAATTTGGTCAGGCATTGGGATTTGTGCACTGATCATTACCACCATGAATCATCAAGATTGGGTGAAGAAATATTTCCTGGTATTTTGAAACTCGTTATTCCTTATAAGCTTGGCAACGCCTTTCAATGAAATTGCTTTTCCACAGTCTGTGTCTAGGGCTACTTGAAGAGGAAACAAACCAAAGAGACAAAACTGAGAACTCCTTTATTTTGTCAAGATTCAAAAAGCTACTACAAACCATGTTGGATTTAGAGTTCCAAATTCATCTATCTATATACAAGAGAACAGAGTGAAACCTAAAAATAAAAACTGCTACTGTAGTAGAACGCTTCAACCTAGAAGAACAAAATTAGGTGAGCCAAGTGGGATTTGTGTACTGATCTATACCACCGAGTAGCATCAATATTGGGTGAAAACATATTTGCTGGTATTTCGGAAACTCGTTATTTCTTATAAGCTTCGCAACCCCTCTCAATGAAAGTGCTTTTCCACAGTCTGTGCTTAGGGCTACTTGAAGACGAAACAAAAAATAGAGTCAAAACTGAGAAGTACTTTATTTTGTCAAGTTTCAAAGAGCTACCACAAACCAGGTTGGATTTAGAGTTCCAAATTCATCTATCTATATAGGAGAGAACAGATAGAAACCTAAAAATAAAAACTGCTACTGTAAACGAATGCTTCAACCTAGAAGAACGAAATTTGGTGAGCCAAGTTGGCTTTGTATACTTGTCATTACCACCAGGTATCATCAAGATTTGGTGAAAAAATATTTGCTGGTATATCGGAAACTCGCAATTTCTTGGCAGCTTTGCAACCCCTTTCAATGAAAGTGCTTTTCCACAGTCTCTGCTTAGGGCTACTTTAAGATGAAACAAACCATAGAGACAAAACTCAGAACTCCTTCATTTTTTCAAGTTTCAAAGAGCTACTACAAACCATGTTTTATTTAGAGTTCCAAATTCATTTATCTATATAGAAGAGAACAGAGTGAAACCTAAATATAAAAACTACTACTGTAGACGAACGCTTCAACCTAGAAGAACAATATTTGGTGAGCCACGTGGGATTTGTGTACTGGTCATTACCACCATGTATCTCCAAGATTGGGTGAAAAATATTTGCTGGTATTTGAAACTCGTAATTTCTTGGAAGCTAGGCAACCCCTTTCAATGAAAGTGCTTTTCCTCGGTCTCTGCTTAGGGCTACTTGAAGAGGAACAAACCATAGAGACAAACTTGGAACTACGTTTTTTTGTCAAGTTTCAAAGGGCTACTACATACCATGTTGTATTTAGAGTTCCAAATTCATCTATCTATATAGGAGAGAACAGAGGGAAACCTCAAAACATAAAATGCTCCTGTAAACGAACGCTTCAAACTAGAAGAACAAAATTTGGTGCGTCAAGTGGGATTTCTGTACCGATCATTACCACCAAGTATCATCAAGATTGGGTAAAAAAATATTTGCTGGTATTTCCGATTGTCATTATTTCTTGGAAGCTTGGCAACCCCTCTCAATGAAAGTGCTTTTCCACAGTCTGTGCCTATGGCTACTTGAAGAGGAAACAAAACATAGAGACAAAACTGAGTACTACTTTATTTTGTCAATTTTCAAAGAGCTACTGAAAACCATGTTGGATTTAGAGTTCCAAATTCATCTATCTATATACGAGAGAACAGAGGGAAACCAAAATATAAAAACTGCTACAGTAGACGAATGCTTCAAGCTAGAAGAACAAAATTTGGTGAGCCAAGTGGGATTTGTGTACTGATCATTACCCCCAAGTATCATCAACATTGGGTAAAAAAATATTTGCTGGTATTTCGGAAACTCGTTATTTCTTAGAAGCTTGGCAAACCCTCTCAATGAAAGTGCTTTTCCACCGTCTGTGCCCAGGGCTACTTGAAGAGGAAACAAACCATAGAGACAAACCTGAGAACTCCTTTATTTTGTCAAGTTTCAAAGAGCTACTACAAACCATGTTGGATTTAGAGTTCCAAATTCATCTATCTATATAGGAGAGAACAGAGTGAAACCTAAATATAAAAACTGCTACTGTAGACGAACGCTTCAACCGAGCAGAACAAAATTTGGTGAGCCAAGTGCGATTTGTGTACCTATCAGTACCACCAAGTATCATGAATATTGGGTGAAAAAATATTTGCTGGTATTTCGGAAACTCGTATTTTCTTGGAAGCTTGGTAACCCCTCTCAATGAAACTGCTTTTCCACAGTCTCTGCTTAGGACTACTTGAAGCGGAAACAAACTATAGAGACAAAACCGAGCACTCCTTTATTTTGTCAAGATTCAAAGAGCTACTACAAACAATATTGGATTTAGAGTTCCAAATTCATCTGTCTATATACGAGCGAACAGAGTGAAACCTAAATATAAAAACTGCTACTGTAGAGGAACGCTTCAACGTAGAAGAACAAAATTTCGAGAGCCAAGTGGGATTTGTGTACCGATCATCACCACCAAGTATCATCACAATTGGGTGAAAAAATATTTGCTGGTATTTCGGAAACTCGTTATTTATTAGAAGCTTGGCAACCCCTCTCAATGAAAGTGCATTTCAACAGTCAGTGCCTAGGGCTACTTGAAGAGGAAACAATCCATAGAGACAAAACTGAGAACTCCTTTATTTTGTCAAGTTTCACAGAGCTACTACAAACCATGTTGGATTTAGAGTTCCAAATTCTTCTATCTATATATGAGAGAACAGAGTGAAACCTAAAAATAAAAACTGCTACTGTAAACGAGCGCTTCAACCTAGAAGAACAAAATTTGGTGAGCCAAATGGGATTTGTGTACTAATCATTACCACCAATATCATCAAGATTGGGTAAAAAAATATTTGCTGGTATTTCGGAAACTCGTTATTTCTTAGAAGCTTGGCAACCCCTCTCAATAAAAGTGCTTTTCCACAGTCTGTGCCTAGGTCTACTTGAACAGGAAACAAAACATAGAGACAAAACTGAGAACTACTTTATTTTGCCAAGTTTCAAAGAGCTACTGCAAACCATGTTGGATTTAGAGTTACAAATTCATCTATCTATATAGGAGAGAACAGAGGGAAACCTAAATATAAAAACTGCTACTGTAGACGAACGCTTCAACGTAGAAGAACAAAATTTGGTGAGCCAAGTATGATTTGTGTACCGATCTTCACCACCAAATATCATCAAGATTGGGTGAAAACATATTTGCTGGTATTTCGGAAACTCGTTATTTCTTAGAAGCTTGGCAACCCCTCTCAATGAAAGTGCTTTTCCACAGTCTTTGCCTAGGGCTACTTGAAGAGGAAACAAAACATAGAGACAAAACTGAGAACTTTTTTATTTTGTCAAGTTTCAAAGAGCTACTACGAACCATGTTGGATTTAGACTGCCAAATTCATCTATCTATATAGTAGAGAACAGAGTGAAACCTACATATGAAAACTGCTACTGTAGACGAATGCTTCAACCTAGAAGAACAAAATTTGGTGACCCAAGTTGGATTTGTGTACTGATCATTACCACCAAGTAGCATCAATATTGGGTGAAAACATATTTGCTGGTATTTCGGAAACTCGTTATTTTTTAAAAGCTTGGCAACCCCTCTCAATGAAAGTGCTTTTCCACAGTCTATGCCTAGGGCTACTTGAAGACGAAACAAAAAATAGAGTCAAAGCTGAGAAGTTCCTTATTTTGTCAAGTTTCAAAGAGCTACTACAAACCATGTTGGATTTAGAGTTCCAAATTCATCTATCTATATATAGAGCACAGAGTGAATCCTAAATATAAAAACTGCTACTGTAGACGAACGCTTCAACCTAGAAGAACAAAATTTGGTCAGCCAAGTGGGATTTGTGTACTGATCATTACCACCATGAATCATCAAGATTGGGTGAAGAAATATTTCCTGGTATTTTGAAACTCGTTATTCCTTAGAAGCTTGGCAACCCCTTTCAATGAACGTGCTTTTCCACAGTCTGTGCCTAGGGCTACTTGAATAGGAAACAAACCATAGAGACAAAACTGAGAACTCCTTTATTTTGTCAATTTTCAAAGAGCTACTACAAACCATGTTGGATTTAGAGTGCCAAATTTATCTATCTATTTAGTAGAGAACAGAGTGAAACATACATATGAAAACTGCTACTGTAGACGAATGCTTCAACCTAGAAGAACAAAATTTGGTGAGTCAAGTGGGATTTGTGTACTGATCATTACCACCAAGTATCATCAAGATTGGGTGATAAAATATTTCCTGGTATTTCGGAAACTCGTAATTTCTTGGAAGCTTGGCAACACGTTTCAATGAAAGTGCTTTTCCACAGTTTCTGCTTAGGGCTACTTGAAGAGGAAACAAACCATAGAGACAAAACTGAGAACTCCTTTATTTTGTAAAGATTCAAAAACCTACTACAAACCATGTTTGATTTAGAGTTCCAA
Organism: Callospermophilus lateralis; assembly: GCF_048772815.1. Lineage (NCBI taxonomy): Eukaryota > Metazoa > Chordata > Mammalia > Rodentia > Sciuridae > Callospermophilus > Callospermophilus lateralis. The sequence goes on from NW_027512433.1 coordinate 472,618, forward strand.
ATTTATCTATTTATATAGGAGAGAACAGAGAGATACCTAAAAATAAAAACTGCTACTGTAAACGAACTCTTCAACCTAGAAGAACAAAATTTGGTGAGCCAAGTGGACTTTGTATACTTGTCATTACCACTAAGTATCATTAAGATTGGGTAAAAAAATATTTGCTGGTATTTCCGAAAGTCGTTATTTCTTGGGAGCTTGGCAACCCCTTTCAATGAAAGTGCTTTTCCACAGTCTCTGCTTAGGGCTACTTGAAGAGGAAACAAACCATAGAGAGAAAACTGAGAACTCCTGTATTTTGTCAAGTTTCGAACAGCTACTACAAACCATGTTGGATTTAGAGTTCCAAATTCATCTATCTATATATAGAGAACAGAGTGAAACCTAAATATAAAAACTGCTACTGTAGACGAACCCTTCAACCTAGAAGAACAAAATTTGGTCAGCCAAGTGGGATTTGGGTACTGATCATTACCACCATGAATCATCAAGATTGGGTGAAGAAATATTTCCTGGTATTTTGAAACTCGTTATTCCTTAGGAGCTTGGCAACCCCTTTAAATGAAAGTGCTTTTCCACAGTCTGTGCCTAGGGCTACTTGAAGAGGAAACAAACCATAGAGACAAAACTGAGAACTCCTTTATTTTGTCAAGATTCAAAAAGCTACTACAAACCATGTTGGATTTAGAGTTCCAAATTCATCTATCTATATAGGAGAGAACAGAGAGAAACCTAATAATAAAAACTGCTACTGTAAACGAAAGCTTCAACCAAGAAGAACAAAATTTGGTGAGCGAAGTGGGCTTTGTATACTTGTCATTACCAAGAGGTATCATCAAGATTTCATGAAAAAATATTTGCTGGTATTTCGGAAACTCGTAATTTCTTGGAAGCTTCACAACCCCTTTCAATGAAAGTGCTTTTCCACAGTCTCTGCTTAGGGCTACTTGAAGAGGAAACAAACCATAGACACAAAACTCAGAACTCCTTAATTTTTTCAAGTTTCAAAGAGCTACTACAAACCATGTTGGATTTAGAGTTCCAAATTCATATATCTATATAGAAGAGAACAGCGTGAAACCAAAAAATAAAAACTGCTATGTAATCGAACGCTTCAACCTAGAATAACATTTGGTAAGCCAAGTGGGATTTGTGTACTGATCATTACCACCAAGTATCATCAAGATTGGGTGAAAAAATATTTGCTGGTATTTCGGAAACTCGTTATTTCCTAGATGCTTGAAAACCCCTCTCAATGAAAGTGCTTTTCCACAGTCTGTGCCTAGGGCTACTTGAAGAGGAAACAAAACATAGAGAAAAAACTGAGAACTCCTTTATTTTGTCAAGTATCAAAGAGCTACTACAAACCATGTTGGATTTAGAGTGCCAAATTCATCTATCTATATAGTAGAGAACAGAGTGAAACCTACATATGAAAACTGCTACTGTAGACGAATGTTTCAATCTAGAAGAACAAAATTTGGTGAGCCAAGTGGGATTTGTGTACTGATCTATACCACCAAGTAGCATCAATATTGGGTGAAAACATATTTGCTGGTATTTCGGAAACTCGTTATTTCTTATAAGCTTGGCATCCCCTCTCAATGAAAGTGCTTTTCCACAGACTGTGCCTAGGGCTACTTGAAGACGAAACAAAAAATAGAGTCAAAACTGAGAAGTACTTTATTTTGTCAAGTTTCAAAGAGCTACTACAAACCATGTTGGATTTAGAGTTCCAAATTCATCTATCTATATAGGAGAGAACAGAGAAACCTAAAAATTAAAACTGCTACTGTAAAGGATCGCTTCAACCTAGAAGAACAAAATTTGGTGAGCCACGTGGGATTTGTGTACTGGTCATTACCACTAGTATCATCAAGATTGGGTGAAAAAATATTTGCTGGTATTTTGGAAACTCGTTATTTCTTGGAAGCTTCGCAACCCCTTTCAATGGAAGTGCTTTTCCACAGTCTCTGCTTAGGGCTACTTGAAGAGGAAACAAACCATAGAGAGAAAACTGAGAACTCCTTTATTTTGTCAAGTTTCAAACAGCTACTCCAAACCATGTTGGATTTAGAGTTCCAAATTCATCTATCTATATATAGAGAACAGAGGGAAACCTAAATATAAAAACTGCTACTGTAGACGAACGCTTCAACCTAGAAAAACACAATTTGGTGAGCCAAGTGGGATTTTTGTACTGATCATTACCACCAGGTAGCATCAATATTGGGTGAAAACATATTTGCTGGTATTTCGGAAACTCGTTATTTCTTATAAGCTTGGCAACCCCTCTAAATGAAAGTGCTTTTCCACAGTCTGTGCTTAGGGCTACTTGAAGACGAAACAAAAAATAGAGTCAAAACAGAGAAGTACTTTATTTTGTCACGTTTCAAAGAGCTACTACAAACCATGTTGGATTTAGAGTTCCAAATTCATCTATCTATATATAGAGAACAGAGTGAAACCTAAATATAAAAACTGCTACTGTAGACGAACGCTTCAACCTAGAAGAACAAAATTTGTCAGGCAAGTGGGATTTGTGCACTGATCATTACCACCATGAATCATCAAGATTGGGTGAAGAAATATTTCCTGGTATTTTGAAACTCGTTATTCCTTAGAAGCTTGGCAACCCCTTTCAATGAAATTGCTTTTCCACAGTCTGTGCCTAGGGCTACTTGAAGAGGAAACAAACCATAGAGACAAAACTGAGAACTCCTTTATTTTGTCAAGATTCAAAAAGCTACTACAAACCATGTTGGATTTAGAGTTCCAAATTCATCTATCTATATAGGAGAGAACAGAGAGAAACCTAAAAATAAAAACTGCTACTGTAAACGAACGCTTCAACCTCGAAGAACAAAATTTAATGAGCCAAGTGGCCTTTGTATACTTGTCATTACCACGAGGTATCATCAAGATTTGGTGAAAAAATATTTGCTGGTATTTCGGAAACTCGTAATTTCTTGGAAGCTTCGCAACACCTTTCAATGAAAGTGCTTTTCCACAGTCTCTGCTTAGGGCTACTTGAAGAGGAAACAAACCATAGAGACAAAACTCAGAACTCCTTAATTTTTTCAAGTTTCAAAGAGCTACTACAAACCATGTTGGATTTAGAGTTCCAAATTCATCTATCTATATACAAGAGAACAGAGTGAAACCTAAAAATAAAAACTGCTACTGTAATAGAGCGCTTCAACATAGAAGAACAACATTTGGTGAGCCAAGTGGGATTTGAGTACTGATCATTACCACCAAGTATCATCAAGATTGGGTGAAAAAATATTTGCTGGTATTTCGGAAACTCGTTATTTCCTAGAGGCTTGGAAACCCCTCTCAATGAAAGTGCTTTTCCACAGTATGTGCCTAGGGCTACTTGAAGAGGATACAAAACATAGAGACAAAACTGAGAACTCCTTTATTTTGTCAAGTTTCAAAGAGCTACTACAAACCATGTTGGATTTAGAGTGCCAAATTCATCTATCTATATAGTAGAGAACAGAGTGAAACCTACATATGAAAACTGCTACTGTAGACGAATGTTTCAATCTAGAAGAACAAAATTTGGTGAGCCAAGTGGGATTTGTGTACTGATCTATACCACCAAGTAGCATCAATATTGGGTGAAAACATATTTGCTGGTATTTCGGAAACTCGTTATTTCTTATAAGCTTGGCATCCCCTCTCAAAGAAAGTGCTTTTCCACAATCTGTGCCTAGGGCTACTTGAAGACGAAACAAAAAATAGAGTCAAAACTGAGAAGTACTTTATTTTGTCAAGTTTCAAAGAGCTACTACAAACCATGTTGGATTTAGAGTTCCAAATTCATCTATCTATATAGGAGAGAACAGAGAAACCTAAAAATAAAAACTGCTACTGTAAATGATCGCTTCAACCTAGAAGAACAAAATTTGGTGAGCCACGTGGGATTTGTGTACTGGTCATTACCACTAGTATCATCAAGATTGGGTGAAAAAATATTTGCTGGTATTTTGGAAACTCGTTATTTCTTGGAAGCTTCGCAACCCCTTTCAATGAAAGTGCTTTTCCACAGTCTCTGCTTAGGGCTACTTGAAGAGGAAACAAACCATAGAGAGAAAACTGAGAACTCCTGTATTTTGTCAAGTTTCAAACAGCTACTCCAAACCATGTTGGATTTAGAGTTCCAAATTCATCTATCTATATATAGAGAACAGAGGGAAACCTAAATATAAAAACTGCTACTGTAGATGAACGCTTCAACCTAGAAAAACACAATTTGGTGAGCCAAGTGGGATTTGTGTACTGATCATCACCACCAAGTAGCATCAATATTGGGTGAAAACATATTTGCTGGTATTTCGGAAACTCGTTATTTCTTAGAAGCTTGGCAAACCCTCTCAATGAAAGTGCTTTTCCACCGTCTGTGCCCAGGGCTACTTGAAGAGGAAACAAACCATAGAGACAAACCTGAGAACTCCTTTATTTTGTCAAGTTTCAAAGAGCTACTACAAACCATGTTGGATTTAGAGTTCCAAATTCATCTATCTATATAGGAGAGAACAGAGTGAAACCTAAATATAAAAACTGCTACTGTAGACGAACGCTTCAACCGAGCAGAACAAAATTTGGTGAGCCAAGTGCGATTTGTGTACCTATCAGTACCACCAAGTATCATGAATATTGGGTGAAAAAATATTTGCTGGTATTTCGGAAACTCGTATTTTCTTGGAAGCTTGGTAACCCCTCTCAATGAAACTGCTTTTCCACAGTCTCTGCTTGGGACTACTTGAAGCGGAAACAAACTATAGAGACAAAACCGAGCACTCCTTTATTTTGTCAAGATTCAAAGAGCTACTACAAACAATATTGGATTTAGAGTTCCAAATTCATCTGTCTATATACGAGCGAACAGAGTGAAACCTAAATATAAAAACTGCTACTGTAGAGGAACGCTTCAACGTAGAAGAACAAAATTTCGAGAGCCAAGTGGGATTTGTGTACCGATCATTACCACCAAGTATCATCACAATTGGGTGAAAAAATATTTGCTGGTATTTCGGAAACTCGTTATTTATTAGAAGCTTGGCAACCCCTCTCAATGAAAGTGCATTTCAACAGTCAGTGCCTAGGGCTACTTGAAGAGGAAACAATCCATAGAGACAAAACTGAGAACTCCTTTATTTTGTCAAGTTTCACAGAGCTACTACAAACCATGTTGGATTTAGAGTTCCAAATTCTTCTATCTATATATGAGAGAACAGAGTGAAACCTAAAAATAAAAACTGCTACTGTAAACGAGCGCTTCAACCTAGAAGAACAAAATTTGGTGAGCCAAATGGGATTTGTGTACTAATCATTACCACCAATATCATCAAGATTGGGTAAAAAAATATTTGCTGGTATTTCGGAAACTCGTTATTTCTTAGAAGCTTGGCAACCCCTCTCAATGAAAGTGCTTTTCCACAGTCTGTGCCTAGGTCTACTTGAACAGGAAAGAAAACATAGAGACAAAACTGAGAACTACTTTATTTTGCCAAGTTTCAAAGAGCTACTGCAAACCATGTTGGATTTAGAGTTACAAATTCTTCTATCTATATAGGAGAGAACAGAGGGAAACCTAAATATAAAAACTGCTACTGTAGACGAACGCTTCAACGTAGAAGAACAAAATGTGGTGAGCCAAGTGGGATTTGTGTACCGATCTACACCACCAAATATCATCAAGATTGGGTGAAAACATATTTGCTGGTATTTCGGAAACTCGTTATTTCTTAGAAGCTTGGCAACCCCTCTCAATGAAAGTGCTTTTCCACAGTCATTGCCTAGAGCTACTTGAAGAGGAAACAAAACATAGAGACAAAACTGAGAACTTTTTTATTTTGTCAAGTTTCAAAGAGCTACTACGAACCATGTTGGATTTAGAGTGCCAAATTCATCTATCTATATAGTAGAGAACAGAGTGAAACCTACATATGAAAACTGCTACTGTAGACGAATGCTTCAACCTAGAAGAACAAAATTTGGTGAGCCAAGTGGGATTTGTGTACTGATCATTACCACCAAGTAGCATCAATATTGAGTGAAAACATATTTGCTGGTATTTCGGAAACTCGTTATTTTTTATAAGCTTGGCAACCCCTCTCAATGAAAGTGCTTTTCCACAGTCTGTGCCTAGGGCTACTTGAAGACGAAACAAAAAATAGAGTCAAAGCTGAGAAGTTCCTTATTTTGTCAAGTTTCAAAGAGCTACTACAAACCATGTTGGATTTAGAGTTCCAAATTCATCTATCTATATATAGAGCACAGAGTGAATCCTAAATATAAAAACTGCTACTGTAGACGAACGCTTCAACCTAGAAGAACAAAATTTGGTCAGCCAAGTGGGATTTGTGTACTGATCATTACCACCATGAATCATCAAGATTGGGTGAAGAAATATTTCCTGGTATTTTGAAACTCGTTATTCCTTAGAAGCTTGGCAACCCCTTTCGATGAACGTGCTTTTCCACAGTCTGTGCCTAGGGCTACTTGAATAGGAAACAAACCATAGAGACAAAACTGAGAACTCCTTTATTTTGTCAATTTTCAAAGAGCTACTACAAACCATGTTGGATTTAGAGTGCCAAATTTATCTATCTATTTAGTAGAGAACAGAGTGAAACATACATATGAAAACTGCTACTGTAGACGAATGCTTCAACCTAGAAGAACAAAATTTGGTGAGTCAAGTGGGATTTGTGTACTGATCATTACCACCAAGTATCATCAAGATTGGGTGATAAAATATTTCCTGGTATTTCGGAAACTCGTAATTTCTTGGAAGCTTGGCAACACCTTTCAATGAAAGTGCTTTTCCACAGTTTCTGCTTAGGGCTACTTGAAGAGGAAACAAACCATAGAGACAAAACTGAGAACTCCTTTATTTTGTAAAGATTCAAAAACCTACTACAAACCATGTTTGATTTAGAGTTCCAAATTTATCTATTTATATAGGAGAGAACAGAGAGATACCTAAAAATAAAAACTGCTACTGTAAACGAACTCTTCAACCTAGAAGAACAAAATTTGGTGAGCCAAGTGGACTTTGTATACTTGTCATTACCACTAAGTATCATCAAGATTGGGTAAAAAAATATTTGCTGGTATTTCCGAAAGTCGTTATTTCTTGGGAGCTTGGCAACCCCTTTCAATGAAAGTGCTTTTCCACAGTCTCCGCTTAGGGCTACTTGAAGAGGAAACAAACCATAGAGAGAAAACTGAGAACTCCTGCATTTTGTCAAGTTTCGAACAGCTACTACAAACCATGTTGGATTTAGAGTTCCAAATTCATCTATCTATATATAGAGAACAGAGTGAAACCTAAATATAAAAAGTGCTACTGTAGACGAACCCTTCAACCTAGAAGAACAAAATTTGGTCAGCCAAGTGGGATTTGGGTACTGATCATTACCACCATGAATCATCAAGATTGGGTGAAGAAATATTTCCTGGTATTTTGAAACTCGTTATTCCTTAGGAGCTTGGCAACCCCTTTAAATGAAAGTGCTTTTCCACAGTCTGTGCCTAGGGCTACTTGAAGAGGAAACAAATCATAGAGACAAAACTGAGAACTCCTTTATTTTGTCAAGATTCAAAAAGCTACTACAAACCATGTTGGATTTAGAGTTCCAAATTCATCTATCTATATAGGAGAGAACAGAGAGAAACCTAATAATAAAAACTGCTACTGTAAACGAAAGCTTCAACCAAGAAGAACAAAATTTGGTGAGCAAAGTGGGCTTTGTATACTTGTCATTACCACGAGGTATCATCAAGATTTCATGAAAAAATATTTGCTGGTATTTCGGAAACTCGTAATTTCTTGGAAGCTTCACAACCCCATTCAATGAAAGTGCTTTTCCACAGTCTCTTCTTAGGGCTACTTGAAGAGGAAACAAACCATAGACACAAAACTCAGAACTCCTTAATTTTTTCAAGTTTCAAAGAGCTACTACAAACCATGTTGGATTTAGAGTTCCAAATTCATATATCTATATAGAAGAGAACAGAGTGAAACCAAAAAATAAAAACTGCTACTGTAATCGAACGCTTCAACCTAGAATAACAACATTTGGTAAGCCAAGTGGGATTTGTGTACTGATCATTACCACCAAGTATCATCAAGATTGGGTGAAAAAATATTTGCTGGTATTTCGGAAACTCGTTATTTCCTAGATGCTTGAAAACCCCTCTCAATGAAAGTGCTTTTCCACAGTCTGTGCCTAGGGCTACTTGAAGAGGAAACAAAACATAGAGAAAAAACTGAGAACTCCTTTATTTTGTCAAGTTTCAAAGAGCTACTACAAACCATGTTGGATTTAGAGTGCCAAATTCATCTATCTATATAGTAGAGAACAGAGTGAAACCTACATATGAAAACTGCTACTGTAGATGAATGTTTCAATCTAGAAGAACAAAATTTGGTGAGCCAAGTGGGATTTGTGTACTGATCTATACCACCAAGTAGCATCAATATTGGGTGAAAATATATTTGCTGGTATTTCGGAAACTCGTTATTTCTTATAAGCTTGGCATCCCCTCTCAATGAAAGTGCTTTTCCACAATCTGTGCCTAGGGCTACTTGAAGACGAAACAAAAAATAGAGTCAAAACTGAGAAGTACTTTATTTTGTCAAGTTTCAAAGAGCTACTACAAACCATGTTGGATTTAGAGTTCCAAATTCATCTATCTATATAGGAGAGAACAGAGAAACCTAAAAATAAAAACTTCTACTGTAAAGGATCGCTTCAACCTAGAAGAACAAAATTTGGTGAGCCACGTGGGATTTGTGTACTGGTCATTACCACTAGTATCATCAAGATTGGGTGAAAAAATATTTGCTGGTATTTTGGAAACTCGTTATTTCTTGGAAGCTTCGCAACCCCTTTCAATGAAAGTGCTTTTCCACAGTCTCTGCTTAGGGCTACTTGAAGAGGAAACAAACCATAGAGAGAAAACTGAGAAGTCCTTTATTTTGTCAAGTTTCAAACAGCTACTCCAAACCATGTTGGATTTAGAGTTCCAAATTCATCTATCTATATATAGAGAACAGAGGGAAACCTAAATATAAAAACTGCTACTGTAGACGAACGCTTCAACCTAGAAAAACACAATTTGGTGAGCCAAGTGGGATTTGTGTACTGATCATTACCACCAAGTAGCATCAATATTGGGTGAAAACATATTTGCTGGTATTTCGGAAACTCGTTATTTCTTATAAGCTTGGCAACCCCTCTAAATGAAAGTGCTTTTCCACAGTCTGTGCTTAGGGCTACTTGAAGACGAAACAAAAAATAGAGTCAAAACAGAGAAGTACTTTATTTTGTCACGTTTCAAAGAGCTACTACAAACCATGTTGGATTTAGAGTTCCAAATTCATCTATCTATATATAGAGAACAGAGTGAAACCTAAATATAAAAACTGCTACTGTAGACGAACGCTTCAACCTAGAAGAACAAAATTTGGTCAGGCAAGTGGGATTTGTGCACTGATCATTACCACCATGAATCATCAAGATTGGGTGAAGAAATTCTTCCTGGTATTTTGAAACTCGTTATTCCTTAGAAGCTTGGCAACCCCTTTCAATGAAATTGCTTTTCCACAGTCTGTGCCTAGGGCTACTTGAAGAGGAAACAAACCATAGAGACAAAACTGAGAACTCCTTTATTTTGTCAAGATTCAAAAAGCTACTACAAACCATGTTGGATTTAGAGTTCCAAATTCATCTATCTATATAGGAGAGAACAGAGAGAAACCTAAAAATAAAAACTGCTACTGTAAACGAACGCTTCAACCTAGAAGAACGAAATTTGGTGAGCCAAGTGGGATTTGTATACTTGTCATTACCACCAGGTATCATCAAGATTTGGTGAAAAAATATTTGCTGGTATTTCGGAAACTCGTAATTTCTTGGCAGCTTGGCAACCCCTTTCAATGAAAGTGCTTTTCCACAGTCTCTGCTTAGGGCTACTTTAAGATGAAACAAACCATAGAGACAAAACTCAGAAATCCTTCATTTTTTCAAGTTTCAACGAGCTACTACAAACCATGTTGGATTTAGAGTTCCAAATTCATCTATCTATATAGAAGAGAACAGAGTGAAACCTAAATATAAAAACTACTACTGTAGACTAACGCTTCAACCTAGAAGAACAATATTTGGTGAGCCACGTGGGATTTGTGTACTGGTCATTACCACCATGTATCTTCAAGATTGGGTGAAAAATATTTGCTGGTATTTGAAACTCGTAATTTCTTGGAAGCTAGGCAACCCCTTTCAATGAAAGTGCTTTTCCTCGGTCTCTGCTTAGGGCTACTTGAAGAGGAACAAACCATAGAGACAAACTTGGAACTACGTTTTTTTGTCAAGATTCAAAGGGCTACTACATACCATGTTGTATTTAGAGTTCCAAATTCATCTATCTATATAGGGAGAACAGAGGGAAACCTCAAAACATAAAATGCTCCTGTAAACGAACGCTTCAAACTAGAAGAACAAAATTTGGTGCGTCAAGTGGGATTTCTGTACCGATCATTACCACCAAGTATCATCAAGATTGGGTAAAAAAATATTTGCTGGTATTTCCGATTGTCATTATTTCTTGGAAGCTTGGCAACCCCTCTCAATGAAAGTGCTTTTCCACAGTCTGTGCCTATGGCTACTTGAAGAGGAAACAAAACATAGAGAAAAAACTGAGTACTACTTTATTTTGTCAATTTTCAAAGAGCTACTGAAAACCATGTTGGATTTAGAGTTCCAAATTCATCTATCTATATAGGAGAGAACAGAGGGAAACCAAAATATAAAAACTGCTACAGTAGACGAACACTTCGACCTAGAAGAACAAAATTTGGTGAGCCAAGTGGGATTTGTGTACTGATCATTACCACCAAGTATCATCAACATTGGGTGAAAAAATATTTGCTGCTATTTCGGAAACTCGTTATTTCTTAGAAGCTTGGCAAACCCTCTCAATGAAAGTGCTTTTCCACCATCTGTGCCCAGGGCTACTTGAAGAGGAAACAAACCATAGAGACAAACCTGAGAACTCCTTTATTTTGTCAAATTTCAAAGAGCTACTACAAACCATGTTGGATTTAGAGTTCCAAATTCATCTATCTATATAGGAGAGAACAGAGTGAAACCTAAATATAAAAACTGCTACTGTAGACGAACGCTTCAACCGAGCAGAACAAAATCTGGTGAGCCAAGTGCGATTTGTGTACCGATCATTACCACCAAGTATCATCAAGATTGGGTAAAAAAATATTTGCTGGTATTTACGATTGTCATTATTTCTTGGAAGCTTGGCAACCCCTCTCAATGAAAGTGCTTTTCCACAGTCTGTGCCTATGGCTACTTGAAGAGGAAACAAAACATAGAGACAAAACTGAGTACTACTTTATTTTGTCAATTTTCAAAGAGCTACTGAAAACCATGTTGGATTTAGAGTTCCAAATTCATCTATCTATATAGAAGAGAACAGAGTGAAACCTAAATATAAAAACTGCTACAGTAGACGAGCGCTTCAACCTAGAAGAACAAAATTTGGTTAGCCAAGTGGGATTTGTGTACTGATCATTACCACCAAGTATCATCAACATTGCGTGAAAAAATATTTGCTGGTATTTCGGAAACTCGTTATTTCTTAGAGCTTGGCAAACCCTCTCAATGAAAGTGCTTTTCCACCGTCTGTGCCCAGGGCTACTTGAAGTGGAAACAAACCATAGAGACAAACCTGAGAACTCCTTTATTTTGTCAAATTTCAAAGAGCTACTACAAACCATGTTGGATTTAGAGTTCCAAATTCATCTATCTATATGGGAGAGAAGAGAGTGAAACCTAAATATAAAAACTGCTACTGTAGACGAACGCTTCAACCGAGCAGAACAAAATTTGGTGAGCCAAGTGCGATTTGTGTACCGATCATTACCACCAAGTATCATCAAGATTGGGTAAAAAAATATTTGCTGGTATTTCCGATTGTCATTATTTCTTGGAAGCTTGGCAACCCCTCTCAATGAAAGTGCTTTTCCACAGTCTGTGCCTATGGCTACTTGAAGAGGAAACAAAACATAGAGACAAAACTGAGTACTACTTTATTTTGTCAATTTTCAGAGAGCTACTGAAAACCATGTTGGATTTAGAGTTCCAAATTCATCTATCTATATAGGAGAGAACAGAGGGAAACCAAAATATAAAAACTGCTACAGTAGACGAACGCTTCAACCTAGAAGAACAAAATATGGTGAGCCAAGTGGGATTTGTGTACTGATCATTACCACCAAGTATCATCAACATTGGGTGAAAAAATATTGGCTGGTATTTCGGAAACTCGTATTTTCTTGGAAGCTTGGTAACCCCTCTCAATGAAAGTGCTTTTCCACAGTCTCTGCTTAGGGCTACTTGAAGCGGAAACAAACCATAGAGACAAAACCGAGCACTCCTTTATTTTGTCAAGATTCAAAGAGCTACTACAAACAATATTGGATTTAGAGTTCCAAATTCATCTGTCTATATAAGAGTGAACAGAGTGAAACCTAAATATAAAACTGCTACTGTAGACGAACGCTTCAACGTAGAAGAACAAAATTTCGAGAGCCTAGTGGGATTTGTGTACCGATCATCACCACCAAGTATCATCATAATTGGGTGAAAAAATATTTGCTGGTATTTCGGAAACTCGTTATTTCTTAGAAGCTTGGCAACCCCTCTCAATGAAAGTGCATTTCAACAGTCAGTGCCTAGGGCTACTTGAAGAGGAAACAATCCATAGAGACAAAACTGAGAACTCCTTTATTTTGTCAAGTTTCACAGAGCTACTACAAACCATGTTGGATTTAGAGTTCCAAATTCTTCTATCTATATATGAGAGAACAGAGTGAAACCTAAAAATAAAAACTGCTACTGTAGACGAACGCTTCCACCTAGAAAAACACAATTTGGTGAGCCAAGTGGGATTTGTGTACTGATCATTACCACCAAGTAGCATCAATATTGGGTGAAAACATATTTGCTGGTATTTCGGAAACTCGTTATTTCTTATAAGCTTGGCAACCCCTCTCAATGAAAGTGCTTTTCCACAGTCTGTGCTTAGGGTTACTTGAAGATGAAACAAAAAATAGAGTCAAAACAGAGAAGTACTTTATTTTGTCAAGTTTCAAAGAGCTACTACAAACCATGTTGGATTTAGAGTTCCAAATTCATCTATCTATATATAGAGAACAGAGTGAAACCTAAATATAAAAACTGCTACTGTAGACGAACGCTTCAACCTAGATGAACAAAATTTGGTCAGCCAAGTGGTATTTGTGCACTGATCATTACCACCATGAATCATCAAGATTGGGTGAAGAAATATTTCCTGGTATTTTGAAACTCGTTATTCCTTAGAAGCTTGGCAACCCCTTTCAATAAAATTGCTTTTCCACAGTCTGTGCCTAGGGCTACTTGAAGAGGAAGCAAACCATAGAGACAAAACTTAGAACTCCTTTATTTTGTCAAGATTCAAAAAGCTACTACAAACCATGTTGGATTTAGAGTTCCAAATTCATCTATCTATATACAAGAGAACAGAGTGAAACCTAAAAATAAAAACTGCTACTGTAGTAGAACGCTTCAACCTAGAAGAACAAAATTAGGTGAGCCAAGTGGGATTTGTGTACTGATCATTACCACCAAGTAGCATCAATATTGGGTGAAAACATATTTGCTGTAATTTCGGAAACTCGTTATTTCTTATAAGCTTGGCAACCCCTCTAAATGAAAGTGCTTTTCCACAGTCTGTGCTTAGGGCTACTTGAAGACGAAACAAAAAATAGAGTCAAAACAGAGAAGTACTTTATTTTGTCAAGTTTCAAAGAGCTACTACAAACCATGTTGGATTTAGAGTTCCAAATTCATCTATCTATATATAGAGAACAGAGTGAAACCTAAATATAAAAACTGCTACTGTAGACCAACGCTTCAACCTAGAAGAACAAAATTTGGTCAGGCAAGTGGGATTTGTGCACTGATCATTACCACCATGAATCATCAAGATTGGGTGAAGAAATATTTCCTGGTATTTTGAAACTCGTTATTCCTTAGAAGCTTGGCAACCCCTTTCAATGAAATTGCTTTTCCACAGTCTGTGCCTAGGGCTACTTGAAGAGGAAACAAACCATAGAGACAAAACTGAGAACTCCTTTATTTTGTCAAGATTCAAAAAGCTACTACAAACCATGTTGGATTTAGAGTTCCAAATTCATCTATCTATATAGGAGAGAACAGAGAGAAACCTAAAAATAAAAACTGCTACTGTAAACGAACGCTTCAACCTCGAAGAACAAAATTTGGTGAGCCAAGTGGCCTTTGTATACTTGTCATTACCACGAGGTATCATCAAGATTTGGTGAAAAAATATTTCCTGGTATTTCGGAAACTCGTAATTTCTTGGAAGCTTCGCAACCCCTTTCAATGAAAGTGCTTTTCCACAGTCTCTGCTTAGGGCTACTTGAAGAGGAAACAAACCATAGAGACAAAACTCAGAACTCCTTAATTTTTTCAAGTTTCAAAGAGCTAATACAAACCATGTTGGATTTAGAGTTCCAAATTCATCTATCTATATACAAGAGAACAGAGTGAAACCTAAATATAAAAACTACTACTGTAGACGAACGCTTCAACCTAGAAGAACAATATTTGGTGAGCCACGTGGGATTTGTGTACTGGTCATTACCACCATGTATCTTCAAGATTGGGTGAAAAATATTTTCTGGTATTTGAAACTCGTAATTTCTTGGAAGCTAGGCAACCCCTTTCAATGAAAGTGCTTTTCCTCGGTCTCTGCTTAGGGCTACTTGAAGAGGAACAAACCATAGAGACAAACTTGGAACTACGTTTTTTTGTCAAGTTTCAAAGGGCTACTACATACCATGTTGTATTTAGAGTTCCAAATTCATCTATCTATATAGGAGAGAACAGAGGGAAACCTCAAAACATAAAATGCTCCTGTAAACGAACGCTTCAAACTAGAAGAACAAAATTTGGTGCGTCAAGTGGGATTTCTGTACCGATCATTACCACCAAGTATCATCAAGATTGGGTAAAAAAATATTTGCTGGTATTTCCGATTGTCATTATTTCTTGGAAGCTTGGCAACCCCTCTCAATGAAAGTGCTTTTCCACAGTCTGTGCCTATGGCTACTTGAAGAGGAAACAAAACATAGAGAAAAAACTGAGTACTACTTTATTTTGTCAATTTTCAAAGAGCTACTGAAAACCATGTTGGATTTAGAGTTCCAAATTCATCTATCTATATAGGAGAGAACAGAGGGAAACCAAAATATAAAAACTGCTACAGTAGACGAACACTTCAACCTAGAAGAACAAAATTTGGTGAGCCAAGTGGGATTTGTGTACTGATCATTACCACCAAGTATCATCAACATTGGGTGAAAAAATATTTGCTGCTATTTCGGAAACTCGTTATTTCTTAGAAGCTTGGCAAACCCTCTCAATGAAAGTGCTTTTCCACCGTCTGTGCCCAGGGCTACTTGAAGAGGAAACAAACCATAGAGACAAACCTGAGAACTCCTTTATTTTGTCAAATTTCAAAGAGCTACTACAAACCATGTTGGATTTAGAGTTCCAAATTCATCTATCTATATAGGAGAGAACAGAGTGAAACCTAAATATAAAAACTACTACTGTAGACGAACGCTTCAACCTAGAAGAACAATATTTGGTGAGCCACGTGGGATTTGTGTACTGGTCATTACCACCATGTATCTTCAAGATTGGGTGAAAAATATTTGCTGGTATTTGAAACTCGTAATTTCTTGGAAGCTAGGCAACCCCTTTCAATGAAAGTGCTTTTCCTCGGTCTCTGCTTAGGGCTACTTGAAGAGGAACAAACCATAGAGACAAACTTGGAACTACGTTTTTTTGTCAAGTTTCAAAGGGCTACTACATACCATGTTGTATTTAGAGTTCCAAATTCATCTATCTATATAGGAGAGAACAGAGTGAAACCTAAATATAAAAACTGCTACTGTAGACGAACGCTTCAACCGAGCAGAACAAAATTTGGTGAGCCAAGTGCGATTTGTGTACCGATCATTACCACCAAGTATCATCAAGATTGGGTAAAAAAATATTTGCTGGTATTTCCGATTGTCATTATTTCTTGGAAGCTTGGCAACCCCTCTCAATGAAAGTGCTTTTCCACAGTCTGTGCCTATGGCTACTTGAAGAGGAAACAAAACATAGAGACAAAACTGAGTACTACTTTATTTTGTCAATTTTCAAAGAGCTACTGAAAACCATGTTGGATTTAGAGTTCCAAATTCATCTATCTATATAGGAGAGAACAGAGGGAAACCAAAATATAAAAACTGCTACAGTAGACGAACGCTTCAACCTAGAAGAACAAAATTTGGTGAGCCAAGTGGGATTTGTGTACTGATCATTACCACCAAGTATCATCAACATTGGGTGAAAAAATATTGGCTGGTATTTCGGAAACTCGTATTTTCTTGGAAGCTTGGTAACCCCTCTCAATGAAAGTGCTTTTCCACAGTCTCTGCTTAGGGCTACTTGAAGCGGAAACAAACCATAGAGACAAAACCGAGCACTCCTTTATTTTGTCAAGATTCAAAGAGCTACTACAAACAATATTGGATTTAGAGTTCCAAATTCATCTGTCTATATAAGAGTGAACAGAGTGAAACCTAAATATAAAAACTGCTACTGTAGACGAACGCTTCAACGTAGAAGAACAAAATTTCGAGAGCCTAGTGGGATTTGTGTACCGATCATCACCACCAAGTATCATCATAATTGGGTGAAAAAATATTTGCTGGTATTTCGGAAACTCGTTATTTCTTAGAAGCTTGGCAACCCCTCTCAATGAAAGTGCATTTCAACAGTCAGTGCCTAGGGCTACTTGAAGAGGAAACAATCCATAGAGACAAAACTGAGAACTCCTTTATTTTGTCAAGTTTCACAGAGCTACTACAAACCATGTTGGATTTAGAGTTCCAAATTCTTCTATCTATATATGAGAGAACAGAGTGAAACCTAAAAATAAAAACTGCTACTGTAGACGAACGCTTCCACCTAGAAAAACACAATTTGGTGAGCCAAGTGGGATTTGTGTACTGATCATTACCACCAAGTAGCATCAATATTGGGTGAAAACATATTTGCTGGTATTTCGGAAACTCGTTATTTCTTATAAGCTTGGCAACCCCTCTCAATGAAAGTGCTTTTCCACAGTCTGTGCTTAGGGCTACTTGAAGATGAAACAAAAAATAGAGTCAAAACAGAGAAGTACTTTATTTTGTCAAGTTTCAAAGAGCTACTACAAACCATGTTGGATTTAGAGTTCCAAATTCATCTATCTATATATAGAGAACAGAGTGAAACCTAAATATAAAAACTGCTACTGTAGACGAACGCTTCAACCTAGATGAACAAAATTTGGTCAGCCAAGTGGTATTTGTGCACTGATCATTACCACCATGAATCATCAAGATTGGGTGAAGAAATATTTCCTGGTATTTTGAAACTCGTTATTCCTTAGAAGCTTGGCAACCCCTTTCAATAAAATTGCTTTTCCATAGTCTGTGCCTAGGGCTACTTGAAGAGGAAGCAAACCATAGAGACAAAACTTAGAACTCTTTTATTTTGTCAAGATTCAAAAAGCTACTACAAACCATGTTGGATTTAGAGTTCCAAATTCATCTATCTATATACAAGAGAACAGAGTGAAACCTAAAAATAAAAACTGCTACTGTAGTAGAACGCTTCAACCTAGAAGAACAAAATTAGGTGAGCCAAGTGGGATTTGTGTACTGATCATTACCACCAAGTAGCATCAATATTGGGTGAAAACATATTTGCTGGTATTTCGGAAACTCGTTATTTCTTATAAGCTTGGCAACCCCTCTAAATGAAAGTGCTTTTCCACAGTCTGTGCTTAGGGCTACTTGAAGACGAAACAAAAAATAGAGTCAAAACAGAGAAGTACTTTATTTTGTCAAGTTTCAAAGAGCTACTACAAACCATGTTGGATTTAGAGTTCCAAATTCATCTATCTATATATAGAGAACAGAGTGAAACCTAAATATAAAAACTGCTACTGTAGACGAACGCTTCAACCTAGAAGAACAAAATTTGGTCAGGCAAGTGGGATTTGTGCACTGATCATTACCACCATGAATCATCAAGATTGGGTGAAGAAATATTTCCTGGTATTTTGAAACTCGTTATTCCTTAGAAGCTTGGCAACCCCTTTCAATGAAATTGCTTTTCCACAGTCTGTGCCTAGGGCTACTTGAAGAGGAAACAAACCATAGAGACAAAACTGAGAACTCCTTTATTTTGTCAAGATTCAAAAAGCTACTACAAACCATGTTGGATTTAGAGTTCCAAATTCATCTATCTATATAGGAGAGAACAGAGAGAAACCTAAAAATAAAAACTGCTACTGTAAACGAACGCTTCAACCTCGAAGAACAAAATTTGGTGAGCCAAGTGGCCTTTGTATACTTGTCATTACCACGAGGTATCATCAAGATTTGGTGAAAAAATATTTCCTGGTATTTCGGAAACTCGTAATTTCTTGGAAGCTTCGCAACCCCTTTCAATGAAAGTGCTTTTCCACAGTCTCTGCTTAGGGCTACTTGAAGAGGAAACAAACCATAGAGACAAAACTCAGAACTCCTTAATTTTTTCAAGTTTCAAAGAGCTAATACAAACCATGTTGTATTTAGAGTTCCAAATTCATCTATCTATATACAAGAGAACAGAGTGAAACCTAAAAATAAAAACTGCTACTGTAATAGAACGCTTCAACCTAGAAGAACAACATTTGGTTAGCCAAGTGGGATTTGAGTACTGATCATTACCACCAAGTATCATCAAGATTGGGTGAAAAAATATTTGCTGGTATTTCGGAAACTCGTTATTTCTTAGAAGCTTGGCAACCCCTCTCAATGAAAGTGCATTTCAACAGTCAGTGCCTAGGGCTACTTGAAGAGGAAACAATCCATAGAGACAAAACTGAGAACTCCTTTATTTTGTCAAGTTTCACAGAGCTACTACAAACCATGTTGGATTTAGAGTTCCAAATTCTTCTATCTATATATGAGAGAACAGAGTGAAACCTAAAAATAAAAACTGCTACTGTAGACGAACGCTTCCACCTAGAAAAACACAATTTGGTGAGCCAAGTGGGATTTGTGTACTGATCATTACCACCAAGTAGCATCAATATTGGGTGAAAACATATTTGCTGGTATTTCGGAAACTCGTTATTTCTTATAAGCTTGGCAACCCCTCTCAATGAAAGTGCTTTTCCACAGACTGTGCCTAGGGCTACTTGAAGACGAAACAAAAAATAGAGTCAAAACTGAGAAGTACTTTATTTTGTCAAGTTTCAAAGAGCTACTACAAACCAGGTTGGATTTAGAGTTCCAAATTCATCTATCTATATAGGAGAGAACAGATAGAAACCTAAAAATAAAAACTGCTACTGTAAACGAACGCTTCAACCTAGAAGAACGAAATTTGGTGAGCCAAGTGGGATTTGTATACTTGTCATTACCACCAGGTATCATCAAGATTTGGTGAAAAAATATTTGCTGGTATTTCAGAAACTCGTAATTTCTTGGCAGCTTTGCAACCCCTTTCAATGAAAGTGCTTTTCCACAGTCTCTGCTTAGGGCTACTTTAAGATGAAACAAACCATAGAGACAAAACTCAGAACTCCTTCATTTTTTCAAGTTTCAAAGAGCTACTACAAACCATGTTGGATTTAGAGTTCCAAATTCATCTATCTATATAGAAGAGAACAGAGTGAAACCTAAATATAAAAACTACTACTGTAGACGAACGCTTCAACCTAGAAGAACAATATTTGGTGAGCCACGTGGGATTTGTGTACTGGTCATTACCACCATGTATCTTCAAGATTGGGTGAAAAATATTTTCTGGTATTTGAAACTCGTAATTTCTTGGAAGCTAGGCAACCCCTTTCAATGAAAGTGCTTTTCCTCGGTCTCTGCTTAGGGCTACTTGAAGAGGAACAAACCATAGAGACAAACTTGGAACTACGTTTTTTTGTCAAGTTTCAAAGGGCTACTACATACCATGTTGTATTTAGAGTTCCAAATTCATCTATCTATATAGGAGAGAACAGAGGGAAACCTCAAAACATAAAATGCTCCTGTAAACGAACGCTTCAAACTAGAAGAACAAAATTTGGTGCGTCAAGTGGGATTTCTGTACCGATCATTACCACCAAGTATCATCAAGATTGGGTAAAAAAATATTTGCTGGTATTTCCGATTGTCATTATTTCTTGGAAGCTTGGCAACCCCTCTCAATGAAAGTGCTTTTCCACAGTCTGTGCCTATGGCTACTTGAAGAGGAAACAAAACATAGAGAAAAAACTGAGTACTACTTTATTTTGTCAATTTTCAAAGAGCTACTGAAAACCATGTTGGATTTAGAGTTCCAAATTCATCTATCTATATAGGAGAGAACAGAGGGAAACCAAAATATAAAAACTGCTACAGTAGACGAACACTTCAACCTAGAAGAACAAAATTTGGTGAGCCAAGTGGGATTTGTGTACTGATCATTACCACCAAGTATCATCAACATTGGGTGAAAAAATATTTGCTGCTATTTCGGAAACTCGTTATTTCTTAGAAGCTTGGCAAACCCTCTCAATGAAAGTGCTTTTCCACCGTCTGTGCCCAGGGCTACTTGAAGAGGAAACAAACCATAGAGACAAACCTGAGAACTCCTTTATTTTGTCAAATTTCAAAGAGCTACTACAAACCATGTTGGATTTAGAGTTCCAAATTCATCTATCTATATAGGAGAGAACAGAGTGAAACCTAAATATAAAAACTACTACTGTAGACGAACGCTTCAACCTAGAAGAACAATATTTGGTGAGCCACGTGGGATTTGTGTACTGGTCATTACCACCATGTATCTTCAAGATTGGGTGAAAAATATTTGCTGGTATTTGAAACTCGTAATTTCTTGGAAGCTAGGCAACCCCTTTCAATGAAAGTGCTTTTCCTCGGTCTCTGCTTAGGGCTACTTGAAGAGGAACAAACCATAGAGACAAACTTGGAACTACGTTTTTTTGTCAAGTTTCAAAGGGCTACTACATACCATGTTGTATTTAGAGTTCCAAATTCATCTATCTATATAGGAGAGAACAGAGTGAAACCTAAATATAAAAACTGCTACTGTAGACGAACACTTCAACCGAGCAGAACAAAATTTGGTGAGCCAAGTGCGATTTGTGTACCGATCATTACCACCAAGTATCATCAAGATTGGGTAAAAAAATATTTGCTGGTATTTCCGATTGTCATTATTTCTTGGAAGCTTGGCAACCCCTCTCAATGAAAGTGCTTTTCCACAGTCTGTGCCTATGGCTACTTGAAGAGGAAACAAAACATAGAGACAAAACTGAGTACTACTTTATTTTGTCAATTTTCAAAGAGCTACTGAAAACCATGTTGGATTTAGAGTTCCAAATTCATCTATCTATATAGGAGAGAACAGAGGGAAACCAAAATATAAAAACTGCTACAGTAGACGAACGCTTCAACCTAGAAGAACAAAATTTGGTTAGCCAAGTGGGATTTGTGTACTGATCATTACCACCAAGTATCATCAACATTGGGTGAAAAAATATTTGCTGGTATTTCGGAAACTCGTTATTTCTTAGAGCTTGGCAAACCCTCTCAATGAAAGTGCTTTTCCACCGTCTGTGCCCAGGGCTACTTGAAGTGGAAACAAACCATAGAGACAAACCTGAGAACTCCTTTATTTTGTCAAATTTCAAAGAGCTACTACAAACCATGTTGGATTTAGAGTTCCAAATTCATCTATCTATATGGGAGAGAAGAGAGTGAAACCTAAATATAAAAACTGCTACTGTAGACGAACGCTTCAACCGAGCAGAACAAAATTTGGTGAGCCAAGTGCGATTTGTGTACCGATCATTACCACCAAGTATCATCAAGATTGGGTAAAAAAATATTTGCTGGTATTTCCGATTGTCATTATTTCTTGGAAACTTGGCAACCCCTCTCAATGAAAGTGCTTTTCCACAGTCTGTGCCTATGGCTACTTGAAGAGGAAACAAAACATAGAGACAAAACTGAGTACTACTTTATTTTGTCAATTTTCAAAGAGCTACTGAAAACCATGTTGGATTTAGAGTTCCAAATTCATCTATCTATATAGGAGAGAACAGAGGGAAACCAAAATATAAAAACTGCTACAGTAGACGAACGCTTCAACCTAGAAGAACAAAATTTGGTGAGCCAAGTGGGATTTGTGTACTGATCATTACCACCAAGTATCATCAACATTGGGTGAAAAAATATTGGCTGGTATTTCGGAAACTCGTATTTTCTTGGAAGCTTGGTAACCCCTCTCAATGAAAGTGCTTTTCCACAGTCTCTGCTTAGGGCTACTTGAAGCGGAAACAAACCATAGAGACAAAACCGAGCACTCCTTTATTTTGTCAAGATTCAAAGAGCTACTACAAACAATATTGGATTTAGAGTTCCAAATTCATCTGTCTATATAAGAGTGAACAGAGTGAAACCTAAATATAAAAACTGCTACTGTAGACGAACGCTTCAACGTAGAAGAACAAAATTTCGAGAGCCTAGTGGGATTTGTGTACCGATCATCACCACCAAGTATCATCATAATTGGGTGAAAAAATATTTGCTGGTATTTCGGAAACTCGTTATTTCTTAGAAGCTTGGCAACCCCTCTCAATGAAAGTGCATTTCAACAGTCAGTGCCTAGGGCTACTTGAAGAGGAAACAATCCATAGAGACAAAACTGAGAACTCCTTTATTTTGTCAAGTTTCACAGAGCTACTACAAACCATGTTAGATTTAGAGTTCCAAATTCTTCTATCTATATATGAGAGAACAGAGTGAAACCTAAAAATAAAAACTGCTACTGTAGACGAACGCTTCCACCTAGAAAAACAGAATTTGGTGAGCCAAGTGGGATTTGTGTACTGATCATTACCACCAAGTAGCATCAATATTGGGTGAAAACATATTTGCTGGTATTTCGGAAACTCGTTATTTCTTATAAGCTTGGCAACCCCTCTCAATGAAAGTGCTTTTCCACAGTCTGTGCTTAGGGCTACTTGAAGATGAAACAAAAAATAGAGTCAAAACAGAGAAGTAATTTATTTTGTCAAGTTTCAAAGAGCTACTACAAACCATGTTGGATTTAGAGTTCCAAATTCATCTATCTATATATAGAGAACAGAGTGAAACCTAAATATAAAAACTGCTACTGTAGACGAACGCTTCAACCTAGATGAACAAAATTTGGTCAGCCAAGTGGGATTTGTGCACTGATCATTACCACCATGAATCATCAAGATTGGGTGAAGAAATATTTCCTGGTATTTTGAAACTCGTTATTCCTTAGAAGCTTGGCAACCCCTTTCAATAAAATTGCTTTTCCACAGTCTGTGCCTAGGGCTACTTGAAGAGGAAGCAAACCATAGAGACAAAACTTAGAACTCCTTTATTTTGTCAAGATTCAAAAAGCTACTACAAACCATGTTGGATTTAGAGTTCCAAATTCATCTATCTATATACAAGAGAACAGAGTGAAACCTAAAAATAAAAACTGCTACTGTAGTAGAACGCTTCAACCTAGAAGAACAAAATTAGGTGAGCCAAGTGGGATTTGTGTACTGATCATTACCACCAAGTAGCATCAATATTGGGTGAAAACATATTTGCTGGTATTTCGGAAACTCGTTATTTCTTATAAGCTTGGCAACCCCTCTAAATGAAAGTGCTTTTCCACAGTCTGTGCTTAGGGCTACTTGAAGACGAAACAAAAAATAGAGTCAAAACAGAGAAGTACTTTATTTTGTCACGTTTCAAAGAGCTACTACAAACCATGTTGGAAATAGAGTTCCAAATTCATCTATCTATATATAGAGAACAGAGTGAAACCTAAATATAAAAACTGCTACTGTAGACGAACGCTTCAACCTAGAAGAACAAAATTTGGTCAGGCAAGTGGGATTTGTGCACTGATCATTACCACCATGAATCATCAAGATTGGGTGAAGAAATTCTTCCTGGTATTTTGAAACTCGTTATTCCTTAGAAGCTTGGCAACCCCTTTCAATGAAATTGCTTTTCCACAGTCTGTGCCTAGGGCTACTTGAAGAGGAAACAAACCATAGAGACAAAACTGAGAACTCCTTTATTTTGTCAAGATTCAAAAAGCTACTACAAACCATGTTGGATTTAGAGTTCCAAATTCATCTATCTATATAGGAGAGAACAGAGAGAAACCTAAAAATAAAAACTGCTACTGTAAACGAACGCTTCAACCTCGAAGAACAAAATTTGGTGAGCCAAGTGGCCTTTGTATACTTGTCATTACCACGAGGTATCATCAAGATTTGGTGAAAAAATATTTCCTGGTATTTCGGAAACTCGTAATTTCTTGGAAGCTTCGCAACCCCTTTCAATGAAAGTGCTTTTCCACAGTCTCTGCTTAGGGCTACTTGAAGAGGAAACAAACCATAGAGACAAAACTCAGAACTCCTTAATTTTTTCAAGTTTCAAAGAGCTAATACAAACCATGTTGGATTTAGAGTTCCAAATTCATCTATCTATATAGGAGAGAACAGAGGGAAACCAAAATATAAAAACTGCTACAGTAGACGAACGCTTCAACCTAGAAGAACAAAATTTGGTGAGCCAAGTGGGATTTGTGTACTGATCATTACCACCAAGTATCATCAACATTGGGTGAAAAAATATTGGCTGGTATTTCGGAAACTCGTATTTTCTTGGAAGCTTGGTAACCCCTCTCAATGAAAGTGCTTTTCCACAGTCTCTGCTTAGGGCTACTTGAAGCGGAAACAAACCATAGAGACAAAACCGAGCACTCCTTTATTTTGTCAAGACTCAAAGAGCTACTACAAACAATATTGGATTTAGAGTTCCAAATTCATCTGTCTATATAAGAGTGAACAGAGTGAAACCTAAATATAAAAACTGCTACTGTAGACGAACGCTTCAACGTAGAAGAACAAAATTTCGAGAGCCTAGTGGGATTTGTGTACCGATCATCACCACCAAGTATCATCATAATTGGGTGAAAAAATATTTGCTGGTATTTCGGAAACTCGTTATTTCTTAGAAGCTTGGCAACCCCTCTCAATGAAAGTGCATTTCAACAGTCAGTGCCTAGGGCTACTTGAAGAGGAAACAATCCATAGAGACAAAACTGAGAACTCCTTTATTTTGTCAAGTTTCACAGAGCTACTACAAACCATGTTGGATTTAGAGTTCCAAATTCTTCTATCTATATATGAGAGAACAGAGTGAAACCTAAAAATAAAAACTGCTACTGTAGACGAACGCTTCCACCTAGAAAAACACAATTTGGTGAGCCAAGTGGGATTTGTGTACTGATCATTACCACCAAGTAGCATCAATATTGGGTGAAAACATATTTGCTGGTATTTCGGAAACTCGTTATTTCTTATAAGCTTGGCAACCCCTCTCAATGAAAGTGCTTTTCCACAGACTGTGCCTAGGGCTACTTGAAGACGAAACAAAAAATAGAGTCAAAACTGAGAAGTACTTTATTTTGTCAAGTTTCAAAGAGCTACTACAAACCAGGTTGGATTTAGAGTTCCAAATTCATCTATCTATATAGGAGAGAACAGATAGAAACCTAAAAATAAAAACTGCTACTGTAAACGAACGCTTCAACCTAGAAGAACGAAATTTGGTGAGCCAAGTGGGATTTGTATACTTGTCATTACCACCAGGTATCATCAAGATTTGGTGAAAAAATATTTGCTGGTATTTCGGAAACTCGTAATTTCTTGGCAGCTTTGCAACCCCTTTCAATGAAAGTGCTTTTCCACAGTCTCTGCTTAGGGCTACTTTAAGATGAAACAAACCATAGAGACAAAACTCAGAACTCCTTCATTTTTTCAAGTTTCAAAGAGCTACTACAAACCATGTTGGATTTAGAGTTCCAAATTCATCTATCTATATAGAAGAGAACAGAGTGAAACCTAAATATAAAAACTACTACTGTAGACGAACGCTTCAACCTAGAAGAACAATATTTGGTGAGCCACGTGGGATTTGTGTACTGGTCATTACCACCATGTATCTTCAAGATTGGGTGAAAAATATTTGCTGGTATTTGAAACTCGTAATTTCTTGGAAGCTAGGCAACCCCTTTCAATGAAAGTGCTTTTCCTCGGTCTCTGCTTAGGGCTACTTGAAGAGGAACAAACCATAGAGACAAACTTGGAACTACGTTTTTTTGTCAAGTTTCAAAGGGCTACTACATACCATGTTGTATTTAGAGTTCCAAATTCATCTATCTATATAGGAGAGAACAGAGGGAAACCTCAAAACATAAAATGCTCCTGTAAACGAACGCTTCAAACTAGAAGAACAAAATTTGGTGCGTCAAGTGGGATTTCTGTACCGATCATTACCACCAAGTATCATCAAGATTGGGTAAAAAAATATATGCTGGTATTTCCGATTGTCATTATTTCTTGGAAGCTTGGCAACCCCTCTCAATGAAAGTGCTTTTCCACAGTCTGTGCCTATGGCTACTTGAAGAGGAAACAAAACATAGAGACAAAACTGAGTACTACTTTATTTTGTCAATTTTCAAAGAGCTACTGAAAACCATGTTGGATTTAGAGTTCCAAATTCATCTATCTATATAGGAGAGAACAGAGGGAAACCAAAATATAAAAACTGCTACAGTAGACGAACGCTTCAACCTAGAAGAACAAAATTTGGTGAGCCAAGTGGGATTTGTGTACTGATCATTACCACCAAGTATCATCAACATTGGGTGAAAAAATATTTGCTGCTATTTCGGAAACTCGTTATTTCTTAGAAGCTTGGCAAACCCTCTCAATGAAAGTGCTTTTCCACCGTCTGTGCCCAGGGCTACTTGAAGAGGAAACAAACCATAGAGACAAACCTGAGAACTCCTTTATTTTGTCAAATTTCAAAGAGCTACTACAAACCATGTTGGATTTAGAGTTCCAAATTCATCTATCTATATAGGAGAGAACAGAGTGAAACCTAAATATAAAAACTACTACTGTAGACGAACGCTTCAACCTAGAAGAACAATATTTGGTGAGCCACGTGGGATTTGTGTACTGGTCATTACCACCATGTATCTTCAAGATTGGGTCAAAAATATTTGCTGGAATTTGAAACTCGTAATTTCTTGGAAGCTAGGCAACCCCTTTCAATGAAAGTGCTTTTCCTCGGTCTCTGCTTAGGGCTACTTGAAGAGGAACAAACCATAGAGACAAACATGGAACTACGTTTTTTTGTCAAGTTTCAAATCGCTACTACATACCATGTTGTATTTAGAGTTCCAAATTCATCTATCTATATAGGAGAGAACAGAGTGAAACCTAAATATAAAAACTGCTACTGTAGACGAACGCTTCAACCGAGCAGAACAAAATTTGGTGAGCCAAGTGCGATTTGTGTACCGATCATTACCACCAAGTATCATCAAGATTGGGTAAAAAAATATTTGCTGGTATTTCCGATTGTCATTATTTCTTGGAAGCTTGGCAACCCCTCTCAATGAAAGTGCTTTTCCACAGTCTGTGCCTATGGCTACTTGAAGAGGAAACAAAACATAGAGACAAACTGAGTACTACTTTATTTTGTCAATTTTCAAAGAGCTACTGAAAACCATGTTGGATTTAGAGTTCCAAATTCATCTATCTATATAGGAGAGAACAGAGGGAAACCAAAATATAAATACTGCTACAGTAGACGAACGCTTCAACCTAGAAGAACAAACTTTGGTGAGCCAAGTGGGATTTGTGTACTGATCATTACCACCAAGTATCATCAACATTGGGTGAAAAAATATTGGCTGGTATTTCGGAAACTCGTATTTTCTTGGAAGCTTGGTAACCCCTCTCAATGAAAGTGCTTTTCCACAGTCTCTGCTTAGGGCTACTTGAAGCGGAAACAAACCATAGAGACAAAACCGAGCACTCCTTTATTTTGTCAAGATTCAAAGAGCTACTACAAACAATATTGGATTTAGAGTTCCAAATTCATCTGTCTATATAAGAGTGAACAGAGTGAAACCTAAATATAAAAACTGCTACTGTAGACGAACGCTTCAACGTAGAAGAACAAAATTTCGAGAGCCTAGTGGGATTTGTGTACCGATCATCACCACCAAGTATCATCATAATTGGGTGAAAAAATATTTGCTGGTATTTCGGAAACTCGTTATTTCTTAGAAGCTTGGCAACCCCTCTCAATGAAAGTGCATTTCAACAGTCAGTGCCTAGGGCTCCTTGAAGAGGAAACAATCCATAGAGACAAAACTGAGAACTCCTTTATTTTGTCAAGTTTCACAGAGCTACTACAAACCATGTTGGATTTAGAGTTCCAAATTCTTCTATCTATATATGAGAGAACAGAGTGAAACCTAAAAATAAAAACTGCTACTGTAGACGAACGCTTCCACCTAGAAAAACACAATTTGGTGAGCCAAGTGGGATTTGTGTACTGATCATTACCACAAAGTAGCATCAATATTGGGAGAAAACATATTTGCTGGTATTTCGGAAACTCGTTATTTCTTATAAGCTTGGCAACCCCTCTCAATGAAAGTGCTTTTCCACAGACTGTGCCTAGGGCTACTTGAAGACGAAACAAAAAATAGAGTCAAAACTGAGAAGTACTTTATTTTGTCAAGTTTCAAAGAGCTACTACAAACCAGGTTGGATTTAGAGTTCCAAATTCATCTATCTATATAGGAGAGAACAGATAGAAACCTAAAAATAAAAACTGCTACTGTAAACGAACGCTTCAACCTAGAAGAACGAAATTTGGTGAGCCAAGTGGGATTTGTATACTTGTCATTACCACCAGGTATCATCAAGATTTGGTGAAAAAATATTTGCTGGTATTTCGGAAACTCGTAATTTCTTGGCAGCTTTGCAACCCCTTTCAATGAAAGTGCTTTTCCACAGTCTCTGCTTAGGGCTACTTTAAGATGAAACAAACCATAGAGACAAAACTCAGAACTCCTTCATTTTTTCAAGTTTCAAAGAGCTACTACAAACCATGTTGGATTTAGAGTTCCAAATTCATCTATCTATATAGAAGAGAACAGAGTGAAACCTAAATATAAAAACTACTACTGTAGACGAACGCTTCAACCTAGAAGAACAATATTTGGTGAGCCACGTGGGATTTGTGTACTGGTCATTACCACCATGTATCTTCAAGATTGGGTCAAAAATATTTGCTGGTATTTGAAACTCGTAATTTCTTGGAAGCTAGGCAACCCCTTTCAATGAAAGTGCTTTTCCTCGGTCTCTGCTTAGGGC
Organism: Callospermophilus lateralis; assembly: GCF_048772815.1. NCBI lineage: Eukaryota > Metazoa > Chordata > Mammalia > Rodentia > Sciuridae > Callospermophilus > Callospermophilus lateralis. The sequence goes on from NW_027512433.1 coordinate 502,099, forward strand.
TACTTGAAGAGGAACAAACCATAGAGACAAACTTGGAACTACGTTTTTTTGTCAAGTTTCAAAGGGCTACTACATACCATGTTGTATTTAGAGTTCCAAATTCATCTATCTATATAGGAGAGAACAGAGGGAAACTTCAAAACATAAAATGCTCCTGTAAACGAACGCTTCAAACTAGAAGAACAAAATTTGGTGCGTCAAGTGGGATTTCTGTACCGATCATTACCACCAAGTATCATCAAGATTGGGTAAAAAAATATTTGCTGGTATTTCCGATTGTCATTATTTCTTGGAAGCTTGGCAACCCCTCTCAATGAAAGTGCTTTTCCACAGTCTGTGCCTATGGCTACTTGAAGAGGAAACAAAACATAGAGAAAAAACTGAGTACTACTTTATTTTGTCAATTTTCAAAGAGCTACTGAAAACCATGTTGGATTTAGAGTTCCAAATTCATCTATCTATATAGGAGAGAACAGAGGGAAACCAAAATATAAAAAACTGCTACAGTAGACGAACACTTCAACCTAGAAGAACAAAATTTGGTGAGCCAAGTGGGATTTGTGTACTGATCATTACCACCAAGTATCATCAACATTGGGTGAAAAAATATTTGCTGCTATTTCGGAAACTCGTTATTTCTTAGAAGCTTGGCAAACCCTCTCAATGAAAGTGCTTTTCCACCGTCTGTGCCCAGGGCTACTTGAAGAGGAAACAAACCATAGAGACAAACCTGAGAACTCCTTTATTTTGTCAAATTTCAAAGAGCTACTACAAACCATGTTGGATTTAGAGTTCCAAATTCATCTATCTATATAGGAGAGAACAGAGTGAAACCTAAATATAAAAACTGCTACTGTAGACGAACGCTTCAACCGAGCAGAACAAAATTTGGTGAGCCAAGTGCGATTTGTGTACCGATCATTACCACCAAGTATCATCAAGATTGTGTAAAAAAATATTTGCTGGTATTTCCGATTGTCATTATTTCTTGGAAGCTTGGCAACCCCTCTCAATGAAAGTGCTTTTCCACAGTCTGTGCCTATGGCTACTTGAAGAGGAAACAAAACATAGAGAAAAAACTGAGTACTACTTTATTTTGTCAATTTTCAAAGAGCTACTGAAAACCATGTTGGATTTAGAGTTCCAAATTCATCTATCTATATAGGAGAGAACAGAGGGAAACCAAAATATAAAAACTGCTACAGTAGACGAACGCTTCAACCTAGAAGAACAAAATTTGGTGAGCCAAGTGGGATTTGTGTACTGATCATTACCACCAAGTATCATCAACATTGGGTGAAAAAATATTGGCTGGTATTTCGGAAACTCGTATTTTCTTGGAAGCTTGGTAACCCCTCTCAATGAAAGTGCTTTTCCACAGTCTCTGCTTAGGGCTACTTGAAGCGGAAACAAACCATAGAGACAAAACCGAGCACTCCTTTATTTTGTCAAGATTCAAAGAGCTACTACAAACAATATTGGATTTAGAGTTCCAAATTCATCTGTCTATATAAGAGTGAACAGAGTGAAACCTAAATATAAAAACTGCTACTGTAGACGAACGCTTCAACGTAGAAGAGCAAAATTTCGAGAGCCTAGTGGGATTTGTGTACCGATCATCACCACCAAGTATCATCATAATTGGATGAAAAAATATTTGCTGGTATTTCGGAAACTCGTTATTTCTTAGAAGCTTGGCAACCCCTCTCAATGAAAGTGCATTTCAACAGTCAGTGCCTAGGGCTACTTGAAGAGGAAACAATCCATAGAGACAAAACTGAGAACTCCTTTATTTTGTCAAGTTTCACAGAGCTACTACAAACCATGTTGGATTTAGAGTTCCAAATTCTTCTATCTATATATGAGAGAACAGAGTGAAACCTAAAAATAAAAACTGCTACTGTAGACGAACGCTTCCACCTAGAAAAACACAATTTGGTGAGCCAAGTGGGATTTGTGTACTGATCATTACCACCAAGTAGCATCAATATTGGGTGAAAACATATTTGCTGGTATTTCGGAAACTCGTTATTTCTTATAAGCTTGGCAACCCCTCTCAATGAAAGTGCTTTTCCACAGTCTGTGCTTAGGGCTACTTGAAAACGAAACAAAAAATAGAGTCAAAACAGAGAAGTACTTTATTTTGTCAAGTTTCAAAGAGCTACTACAAACCATGTTGGATTTAGAGTTCCAAATTCATCTATCTATATATAGAGAACAGAGTGAAACCTAAATATAAAAACTGCTACTGTAGACGAACGCTTCAACCTAGATGAACAAAATTTGGTCAGCCAAGTGGTATTTGTGCACTGATCATTACCACCATGAATCATCAAGATTGGGTGAAGAAATATTTCCTGGTATTTTGAAACTCGTTATTCCTTAGAAGCTTGGCAACCCCTTTCAATAAAATTGCTTTTCCACAGTCTGTGCCTAGGGCTACTTGAAGAGGAAGCAAACCATAGAGACAAAACTTAGAACTCCTTTATTTTGTCAAGATTCAAAAAGCTACTACAAACCATGTTGGATTTAGAGTTCCAAATTCATCTATCTATATACAAGAGAACAGAGTGAAACCTAAAAATAAAAACTGCTACTGTAGTAGAACGCTTCAACCTAGAAGAACAAAATTAGGTGAGCCAAGTGGGATTTGTGTACTGATCATTACCACCAAGTAGCATCAATATTGGGTGAAAACATATTTGCTGGTATTTCGGAAACTCGTTATTTCTTATAAGCTTGGCAACCCCTCTAAATGAAAGTGCTTTTCCACAGTCTGTGCTTAGGGCTACTTGAAGACGAAACAAAAAATAGAGTCAAAACAGAGAAGTACTTTATTTTGTCAAGTTTCAAAGAGCTACTACAAACCATGTTGGATTTAGAGTTCCAAATTCATCTATCTATATATAGAGAACAGAGTGAAACCTAAATATAAAAACTGCTACTGTAGACGAACGCTTCAACCTAGAAGAACAAAATTTGGTCAGGCAAGTGGGATTTGTGCACTGATCATTACCACCATGAATCATCAAGATTGGGTGAAGAAATATTTCCTGGTATTTTGAAACTCGTTATTCCTTAGAAGCTTGGCAACCCCTTTCAATGAAATTGCTTTTCCACAGTCTGTGCCTAGGGCTACTTGAAGAGGAAACAAACCATAGAGACAAAACTGAGAACTCCTTTATTTTGTCAAGATTCAAAAAGCTACTACAAACCATGTTGGATTTAGAGTTCCAAATTCATCTATCTATATAGGAGAGAACAGAGAGAAACCTAAAAATAAAAACTGCTACTGTAAACGAACGCTTCAACCTCGAACAACAAAATTTGGTGAGCCAAGTGGCCTTTGTATACTTGTCATTACCACGAGGTATCATCAAGATTTGGTGAAAAAATATTTCCTGGTATTTCGGAAACTCGTAATTTCTTGGAAGCTTCGCAACCCCTTTCAATGAAAGTGCTTTTCCACAGTCTCTGCTTAGGGCTACTTGAAGAGGAAACAAACCATAGAGACAAAACTCAGAACTCCTTAATTTTTTCAAGTTTCAAAGAGCTACTACAAACCATGTTGGATTTAGAGTTCCAAATTCATCTATCTATATACAAGAGAACAGAGTGAAACCTAAAAATAAAAACTGCTACTGTAATAGAACGCTTCAACCTAGAAGAACAACATTTGGTGAGCCAAGTGGGATTTGAGTACTGATCATTACCACCAAGTATCATCAAGATTGGGTGAAAAAATATTTGCTGGTATTTTGGAAACTCGTTATTTCCTAGAAGCTTGGAAACCCCTCTCAATGAAAGTGCTTTTCCACAGTATGTGCCTAGGGCTACTTGAAGAGGATACAAAACATAGAGACAAAACTGAGAACTCCTTTATTTTGTCAAGTTTCAAAGAGCTACTACAAACCATGTTAGATTTAGAGTGCCAAATTCATCTATCTATATAGTAGAGAACAGAGTGAAACCTACATATGAAAACTGCTACTGTAGACGAATGCTTCAACCTAGAAGAACAAAATTTGGTGAGCCAAGTGGGATTTGTGTACTGATCATTACCACCAAGTAGCATCAATATTGGGTGAAAACATATTTGCTGGTATTTCGGAAACTCGTTATTTCTTATAAGCTTCGCAACCCCTCTCAATGAAAGTGCTTTTCCACAGACTGTGCCTAGGGCTACTTGAAGACGAAACAAAAAATAGAGTCAAAACTGAGAAGTACTTTATTTTGTCAAGTTTCAAAGAGCTACTACAAACCAGGTTGGATTTAGAGTTCCAAATTCATCTATCTATAGAGGAGAGAACAGATAGAAACCTAAAAATAAAAACTGCTACTGTAAACGAACGCTTCAACCTAGAAGAACGAAATTTGGTGAGCCAAGTTGGCTTTGTATACTTGTCATTACCACCACGTATCATCAAGATTTGGTGAAAAAATATTTGCTGGTATTTCGGAAACTCGTAATTTCTTGGCAGCTTTGCAACCCCTTTCAATGAAAGTGCTTTTCCACAGTCTCTGCTTAGGGCTACTTTAAGATGAAACAAACCATAGAGACAAAACTCAGAACTCCTTCATTTTTTCAAGTTTCAATGAGCTACTACAAACCATGTTGGATTTAGAGTTCCAAATTCATCTATCTATATAGAAGAGAACAGAGTGAAACCTAAATATAAAAACTACTACTGTAGATGAACGCTTCAACCTAGAAGAACAATATTTGGTGAGCCACGTGGGATTTGTGTACTGGTCATTACCACCATGTATCTTCAAGATTGGGTGAAAAATATTTGCTGGTATTTGAAACTCGTAATTTCTTGGAAGCTAGGCAACCCCTTTCAATGAAAGTGCTTTTCCTCGGTCTCTGCTTAGGGCTACTTGAAGAGGAACAAACCATAGAGACAAACTTGGAACTACGTTTTTTTGTCAAGTTTCAAAGGGCTACTACATACCATGTTGTATTTAGAGTTCCAAATTCATCTATCTATATAGGAGAGAACAGAGGGAAACCTCAAAACATAAAATGCTCCTGTAAACGAACGCTTCAAACTAGAAGAACAAAATTTGGTGCGTCAAGTGGGATTTCTGTACCGATCATTACCACCAAGTATCATCAAGATTGGGTAAAAAAATATTTGCTGGTATTTCCGATTGTCATTATTTCTTGGAAGCTTGGCAACCCCTCTCAATGAAAGTGCTTTTCCACAGTCTGTGCCTATGGCTACTTGAAGAGGAAACAAAACATAGAGACAAAACTGAGTACTACTTTATTTTGTCAATTTTCAAAGAGCTACTGAAAACCATGTTGGATTTAGAGTTCCAAATTCATCTATCTATATAGGAGAGAACAGAGGGAAACCAAAATATAAAAACTGCTACAGTAGACGAACGCTTCAACCTAGAAGAACAAAATTTGGTGAGCCAAGTGGGATTTGTGTACTGATCATTACCACCAAGTATCATCAACAGTGGGTGAAAAAATATTTGCTGGTATTTCGGAAACTCGTTATTTCTTAGAAGCTTGGCAAACCCTCTCAATGAAAGTGCTTTTCCACCGTCTGTGCCCAGGGCTACTTGAAGAGGAAACAAACCATAGAGACAAACCTGAGAACTCCTTTATTTTGTCAAATTTCAAAGAGCTACTACAAACCATGTTGGATTCGGAGTTCCAAATTCATCTATCTATATAGCAGAGAACAGAGTGAAACCTAAACATAAAAACTGCTACTGTAGACGAACGCTTCAAATTCGAAGAACAATATTTGGTGAGCCAAGTGGGATTGGTGTACTGATCATTACCACCAAGTATCATCAACATTGTGTGAAAAAAATATTTGCTGGTATTTCGGAAACTCGTAATTTCTTGGAAGCTTGGCAACCCAGCTCAATGAAAGTGCTTTTCCACAGTCAGTGCCTAGGGATACTTAAAGAGGAAAAAATCCATAGAGACAAAACTGAGAACTCCTTTATTTTGTCAAGTTTCAAAGAGCTACTACAAACCATGTTGGATTTACAGTTCCAAATTCATCTATCTATGTACGAGAGAACAGAGTGAAACCTAAATATTAAAACTGCTCCTTAGACGAACGCTTCAACATAGAAGAACAAAATTTGGTGAGCCAAGTGGGTTTTGAGTACTGATCATTACCACCAAGTATCATCAACATTGGGTGAAAAAATATTTGCTGGTATTTCGGAAACTCGTTATTTCTTAGAAGCTTGGCAACCCCTCTCAATGAAAGTGCTTTTTCACCGTCGGTGCCTAGGCTACCTGAAGAGGAAACAAACCATAGAGACAAAACTGAGAACTCCTTTCTTTTCTCAAGTTTCAAAGAGCTACTACAAACCATGTTGGATTTAGAGTTCCAAATTCATCTATCTGTATAGCAGAGAACAGAGTGAAACCTAAATATAAATCTGCTACTGTAGATGAAGAATTCAACCTAGAAGAAAAAAATTTGGTGAGCCATTTGGGATTTGTGTACTGATCTTCACCACCAAGTATCATCAAGATTGGGTGAAAAAATATTTGCTGGTATTTCGGTGACTCGTAATTTCATGGAAGTTTGGCAACCCCTCTCAAGGAAAGTGCTTTTCCACAGTCACTGCTTAGGGCTACATGAAGCGGAAACAAATCATAGAGACAAAACTGAGAACTCCATAATTTCGTCAAATTTCAAAGAGCTACTACAAACCATGTTGGATTTAGAGTTCCAAATTCATCTATCTATATAGCAGAGAACAGAGTGAAACCTAAATATAAAAATTGCTACTGTATACGAACGCTTCAACCTACAAGAACAAAATTTGGTGAACCAAGTGGGATTTGTGTACCGATCATTACCCCCACGTATCATCAACATTGGGTGAAAAAATATTTTCTGGTATTTCGGAAACTCGTAATTTCTTGGAAGCTTGGCAACCCCTCTCAATGAAAGTGCGCTTCCACCGTCTGTGCCTAGGGGTACTTAAAGAGGAAACAAAACATAGAGACAAAACAGAGAACTCCTTTACTTTGTCAAATTTCAAAGAGCTACTACAAACCATAATGGATTTAGAGTTCCAAATTCATCTATCTATATAGGAGAGAACAGAGTGAAACCTAAACATAAAAACTGCTACTCTAGACGAAAGCTTCAACCTAGAAGAACAATATTTGGTGACCAAGTGGGATTTGTGTACTGATCATTACCACCAAGTGTGATCAAGATTGCTTGAAAAAATATTTGCTGGTATTTCGGAAACTCGTTGTTTCTTAGAAGCTTGGCAACCCCACTCAATGAAAGTGCTTTTCCACAGTCTGTTCCTAGGGGTACTTGAAGAGGTACACACCATTGAGACAAAACTGAGAACTCCTTTATTTTGTCAAGTTTCAAAGAGCTACTACAAACCATGTTGGATTTAGAGTTCCAAATTGATCTATCTATATACAAGAGAACAGAGTGAAACCTAAAAATAAAAACTGCTACAGTAGACGAACGATTCAACCTAGAAGAACAAAATTTCGTGTGTCAAGTGGGATTTGTGTACCGATCATTACCACCAAGTATCATCAAGATTGGGTGAAAAAATATTTGCTGGTATTTCGGAAACTCGTTATTTCTTAGAAGCGTGGCAACCGCTCTCAATGAAAGTGCTTTTCCACCGTCTGTGCTTAGGGCTACTTGAAGAGGAAACAAACCATAGAGACAAAACTGAGAACTACTTTATTTTGTCAAGTTTCAAAGAGCTACTGCAAAGCATGTTGGATTTAGAGTTCCAAATTCATCTATCTATATAGGAGAGAACAGAGGGAAACCTAAATATAAAAACTGCTACGGTAGAGGAATGCTTCAACCTAGAAGAGCAAAATTTGGTGAGCCAAGTGGGATTTGTTGTCTTATCATTACCACCAAGTATCATCAACATTGGGTGAAAAAATATTTGCTTGTATTTCGGAAACTCGTTATTTCTTAGAAGCTTGGAAACCCCTCTCAATGAAAGTGCTTTTCCACAAACTCTGCTTAGGGCTACATGAAGCGGATACAAATCATAGAGACAAAGCTGAGAACTCCTTTACTTTGTCAAGTTTCAAAGATCTACTACAAACCATATTGTATTTAGAGTTCCAAATTCGTCTATCTGTATAGGAGAGAACAGAGTGAAACATAAATATGAAAACTGCTACTGTAGACAAACGCTTCATCCGAGCAGAACAAAATTTGGAGAGCCAAGTGGGATTTGTGTACCTATGAATACCACCAAGTACAATGAATTATGGATGAAAAAATATTTGCTGGTATTTCGGAAACTCGTAATTTCTTGGAAGCTTGGTAACCCCTCTCAATGAAAGTGCTTCTCCACAGTCTCTGCTTAGGGCTACTTGAAGCAGGAACAAATCATAGAGACAAAACTGAGCACTCCATTATTTTGTCAAGTTTCAAAGAGCTACTACAAACAATATTGGATTTAGAGTTCCAAATTCATCTGTCTATATAGGAGAGAACAGAGTGAAACCTTAATACAAAAACTGCTACTGTAGACGAAGGCTTCAACCTAGAAGAACAAAATTTGGTGAGCCAAGTGGGATTTGTGTACCGATCATCACCACCAAGTATCATCAAGATTGGGTGAAAAAATATTTGCTGGTATTTCGGAATCTCGTAATTTCTTGGAAGCTTGGCAACCCCTCTCAATGAAAGTGCATTTCCACAGTCAGTGCCTAGGGCTACTTGAAGAGGAAACAATCCATAAAGACAAAACAGAGAACTCCTTTATTTTGTCAAGTTTCAAGGAGCTACTACAAACCATGTTGGATATAGAGTTCCAAATTCATCTATCAATATAGGAGAGAACAGAGTGAAACCTAAAAATAAAAACTGCTACTGTAAACGAGCGCTTCAACCTAGAACAAAATTTGGTGAGCCAAATGGGATTTTTGTACTGATTATTACCACCAAGTATCATCAAGATTGTGTGAAAAAATATTTGCTGGTATTTCGGAAACTCGTTATTTCTTAGAAGCTTGGCAACCCCACTCAATGAAAGTGCTTTTCAACAGTCTGTGCCTAGATCTAATTTAAGAGGAAATAAATCATAGAGACAAAACTGAGAACTACTTTATTTTGTCAAGTTTCAAAGAGCTACTGCAAACCATGTTGGATTTAGAGTTCCAAATTCATCTATCAATATAGGAGAAAATAGAGGGAAACCTAAATATAAAAAGTGCTAAGGTAGATGAACGCTTCAACCTAGAAGAACAAAATTTGGTGAGGCAAGTGGGATTTGTGTACTGATTATTACCACCAAGTATCATCAACATTGGGTGAAAAAATATTTGCTGGTATTTCGGAAACTCGTTATTTCTTAGAAGCTTGGCAACCCCTTTCAATGAGAGTGCTTTTCCACAATCTCTGCTTAGGGCTACAAGACGCGGAAACATATCATAGAGACAAAACTGAGAACTCCTTTACTTTGTCAAGTTTCAAAGAGCTACTACAAACCATATTGGATTTAGAGTTCCAAATTCATCTATCTATATAGGAGAGAACAGAGTGAAACCTAAACATAAAAACTGCTACTCTAGACGAAAGCTTCAACCTAGAAGAACAAAATTTGGTGACCAAGTGGGATTTGTGTACTGATCATTACCACCAAGTGTGATCAAGATTGCGTGAAAAAATATTTGCTGGTATTTCGGAAACTCCTTGTTTCTTACAAGCTTGGCAACTCCACTCAATGAAAGTGTTTTTCCACAGTCTGTTCCTAGGGGTACTTGAAGAGGAAACAAACCATTGAGACAAAACTGAGAACTCCTTTATTTTGTCAAGTTTCAAAGAGCTACTACAAACCTTGTTGGATTTAGAGTTCCAAATTCATCTATCTATATAGGAGAGAACAGAGGGAAACCTAAATCTATAAACTGCTACTGTAAACGAACGCTTCAACCTAGATGAACAAAATTTGGTGAGCCAAGTGGGATTTGTGTACTGATGATTACCATCAAGTATCATTAATATTCGGTGAAAAAATATTTGCTGGTATTTCGGATACTCGTTATTTCTTAGAAGCTGGCAACCGCTCTCAATGAAAGTGCTAATCCACACCCTGTGCCTAGGTCTACTTGAGGAGGAAACAAAATATAGAGACAAAACTGAGAACTACGTTATTTTGTCAAGTTTGAAAGATCTACTGCAAACCATGTTGGATTTAGAGTTCCAAATTCATCTATCTATATAGGAGAGAACAGAGGGAAACCAAAATATAAAAACTGCTACAGTAGACGAACGATTCAACCTAGAAGAACAAAATTTGGCGTGTCAAGTGGGATTTGTGTACCGATCATTACCACCGAGTATCATCAAGATTCGGTGAAAAAATTTTGCTGGTATTTCGGAAACTCGTAATTTCTTAGAAGCGTGGCAACCCCTCTCAATGAAAGTGCTTTTCCACCGTCTGTGCCTAGGGCTACTTGAAGAGGAAACAAACCATAGAGACAAAACTGAGAACTCCATCATTTTTTCAAGTTTCAAAGAGCTACTACAAACCATGTTGGATTTACAGTCCAAATTCATCTATCTATATAGCAGAGAACAGAGTGAAACCTAAATATAAAAGCTGCTACTGTAGACGAACGCTTCAACCTAGAAGAACAAAATTTGGTGAGCCGAGTAAGATTTGGGTACGGATCAATACCACCAAGTATCATGAATATTGGGTGAAAAAATATTTGCTGGTATTTCGGAAACTCGTAATTTCTGGGAAGCTTGGCAAACCCTCTCAATGAAAGTGCTTTTCCACAATCTGTGCCTTGGGCTACTTGAAGAGGAAACAAACCATAGAGACAAAACTGTGAACTACTTTGTTTTGTCAAGTTTCAAAGAGCTACTACAAACCATGTTGGATTTAGAGTTCTAAATTCTTCTGTCTATATAAGAGAGAACAGAGTGAAACCTAAACATAAATACTGCTACTCTAGAAGATAGCTTCAAACTAGAAGAACAAAATTTGGTGAGCCAAGTGGGATTTGTGTACTGATCATTACCCCCAAGTATCATCAACATTGGGTGAAAAAATATTTGCTGTTATTTCGGAAACTCGTTATTTCTTAGAAGGTTGGCAGACCCTCTCAATGAAAGTGCTTTTCCACCGTCTGTGCCTAGGGCTACTTGAAGAGGAAACAAACCATAGAGACAAAACTGAGAACTACTTTATTTTGTCAAGTTTCAAAGAGCTACTGGAAAGCATGTTGGATTTAGAGTTCCAAATTCATCTATCTATATAGGAGAGAACAGAGTGAAACCTAAAAATAAAAACAGCTACTGTAAACGAGCGCTTCAACCTAGAAGAACAAAATTTGGTGAGCCAAATGGGATTTTTGTACTGATCATTACCACCAAGTATCATCAAGATTGGGTGAAAAAATATTTGCTGGTATTTCGGAAACTCGTAATTTCTTGGAAGCTTGGCAACCCCTCTCAATGAAAGTGCTTTTCCACAGTCTGTACCTAGGTCTACTTGAAGAGGAAACAAAACATAGAGACAAAACTGAGAACTACTTTACTTTGTCAAGTTTCAAAGAGCTGCTGCAAACCATGTTGGATTTAGAGTTCCAAATTCATCTATCTATATAGGAGAGAACAGAGTGAAACATAAAAATAAAAACTGCTACTGTAAACGAGCGCTTCAACGTAGAACAAAATTTGGTGAGCCAAATGTGATTTTTGTACTGATCATTACCACCAAGTATCATCAAGATTGGGTGAAAAAATATTTAGTGGTATTTCGGAAACTCGTTATTTCTTGGAAGCTTGGCAACCCCTCTCAATGAAAGTGCTTTTCCACAGTCTGTGCCTAGGTCTTTTTAAGAGGAAACCAAACATAGAGACAAAACTGAGAACTACTTTATTTTGTCAAGTTTCAAAGAGCTACTGCAAACCATGTTGGATTTAGAGTTCCAAATTCATCTATCTATATAGGAGAAAATAGAGGGAAACCTAAATATAAAAAGTGCTAAGGTAGATGAACGCTTCAACCTAGAAGAACAAAATTTGGTGAGCCAAGTGGGATTTGTGTACTGATCATTACCACCAAGTATCATCAACATTGGGTGAAAAAATATTTGCTGGTATTTCGGAAACTCCTTATTTCTTAGAAGCTTGGCAACCCCTTTCAAAGAGAGTGCTTTTCCACAGTCGCTGCTTAGGGCTACATGACGTGGAAACATATCATAGAGACAAAACTGAGAACTCCTTTACTTTGTCAAGTTTCAAAGAACTACTACAAACCATATTGGATTTAGAGTTCCAAATTCATCTATCTATATAGGAGAGAACAGAGTGAAACCTAAACATGAAAACTGCTACTCTAGACGAAAGCTTCAACATAGAAGAACAAAATTTGGTGACCAAGTGGGATTTGTGTACTGATCATTACCACCAAGTGTGATCAAGATTGCGTGAAAAAATATTTGCTGGTATTTCGGAAACTCGTTGTTTCTTAGAAGCTTGGCAACCCCACTCAATGAAAGTGCTTTTCCACAGTCTGTTCCAAGGGGTACTTCAAGAGGAAACAAACCATTGAGACAAAACTGAGAACTCCTTTATTTTGTCAAGTTTCAAGGAGCTACTACAAACCTTGTTGGATTTAGAGTTCCAAATTGTTCTATCTATATAGCAGAGAACAGAGTGAAACCTAAAAATAAAAACTGCTACTGTAAACGAACGCGTCAACCTAGAAGAACAAAATTTGATGAGCCAAGTGGGATTTGTGTACTGATCATTACCATCAAGTATCATTAATATTCGGTGAAAAAATATTTGCTGGTATTTCGGATACTCGTTATTTCTTAGAAGCTGGCAACCGCTCTCAATGAAAGTGCTACTCCACACTCTGTGCCTAGGTCTACTTGAAGAGGAAACAAAATATAGAGACAAAACTGAGAACTACGTTATTTTGTCAAGTTTGAAAGAGCTACTGCAAACCATGTTGGATTTAGAGTTCCAAATTCATCTATCCATATAGGAGAGAACAGAGGGAAACCTAAATATAAAAACTGCTACAGTAGACGAACGATTCAACCTAGAGGAACAAAATTTCATGTGTCAAGTGGGATTTGTGTACCGATCATTACCACCGAGTATCATCAAGATTCGGTGAAAAAATATTTGCTGGTATTTCGGAAACTCGTAATTTCTTAGAAGCGTGGCAACCCTTCTCAATGAAAGTGCTTTTCCACCGTCTGTGCCTAGGGCTACTGAAGAGGAAACAAACCATAGAGACAAAACTGAGAACTCCATCATTTTGTCAAGTTTCAAAGAGCTACTACAAACCATGTTGGATTTACAGTCCAAATTCATCTATCTATATAGCAGAGAACAGAGTGAAACCTAAATATAAAAACTGCTACTGTAGACGAACGCTTCAACCTAGAAGAACAAAATTTGGTGAGCCAAGTGGGATTTGGGTACGGATCAATACCACCAAGTATCTTGAATATTGGGTGAAAAAATATTTGCTGGTATTTCGGAAACTCGTAATTTCTTGGAAGCTTGGCAACCCCTCTCAATGAAAGTGCTTTTCCACAATCTGTGCCTTGGGCTACTTGACGAGGAAACAAACGATAGAGACAAAACTGTGAACTACTTTGTTTTGACAAGTTTCAAAGAGCTACTACAAACCATGTTGGATTTAGAGTTCTAAATTCATCTGTCTATATAAGAGAGAACAGAATGAAACCTAAACATAAATACTGCTACTCTAGAAGATAGCTTCAACCTAGAAGAACAAAATTTGGTGAGCCAATTCGATTTGTGTACTGATCATTACCCCCAAGTATCATCAACATTGGGTGAAAAAATATTTGCTGTTATTTCGGACACTAGTTATTTCTTAGAAGTTTGGCAGACCCTCTCAATGAAAGTGCTTTTCCACCGTCTGTGCCTAGG